>NC_068380.1:322807-345536 GCF_023724105.1 Carassius gibelio | reverse complement strand
GTTAATGTATCTTTGATGATAATTATTTTCATTGAATCTTATTTGTCTTGATGCTACTTTATCAACTTTATAGTCTATGCTTCAATAAAATGAAAATGGTGAATATTGTGTTCTGAAGATTCTTGGTAAATACATCATTTTACTAGGTAGGCTCATATGTGTTTATTTTAGACTTGGAAAAACGACATATTAATTATTGGGATTATTTTTTTATTTAAGACATAAACATTTTTGATCGGATTAATAACATCTGGGACATCAGTACACCAGAAAGTATTTTTTTATATTTTAGTAACAAATATGCACATTTTTTGTGAAATACAGGGAGTTACGAGATTAATTATTGTGCATTACAATATGGTTCCATGGGCTTTATTGTTACAAACACTTGAGGGATAACTGAGAATGTAGCAGGAATGATCAATGTGGATCTTGTACTGCATTAAAACCAAGAGCACGCACATTACTGATGTCCAGCACATGAGGAGCAAGATACGGGGGTGAGGAGGACATTTTTACACTGATTTCGGCTAATTAGTTATATATAATGCTAATATATATATATATAAATTAATATTCTTAGCACTGCATGAATTTGTCCTTGTGTAATAGTGAAGTATCACAATGTGTATACATTGTCCTTGATTACTGCTTTACAGTGGGGAATAGATAATGGCAAGTTGTTGCAGGTTCATCCATTATATTTCTTGCCATTTACTTCAAAAATCAAAGAAATAATCTATTATTTTCATTATTAAATCATTTCTTTCTAATTTTTCCATGTTTCATCAGATGGCCTCACAATGTCCTGTCAAAAGGTATAATAGCCATGATGAATAGAATAGAAAACAGAGGACTGTGAAAACTGTCAGATATAAATGTGACTCAGCTCAGTTTGTTGTTCATGATGAGGAGAATACATATATGTAGGTTTTACTGCCCTGCTACCCCCAGGGGCCCAGTAGCACCCCCCGGAAGAGCCCAAAACTGTACATTTCAAATGGCTGTAAATCAGAGTCCAATTAACATATCAAAGAGAAAATGGGCAGGATTATTACTTATGCTATGCTGATAAAATAATGTTGAGCTCAGTTTTCAGAAATAAGTGGAAAGCTGGCATAAAAGCATTTTAAATATTGCTCACTGTAAAATACCACATTTCAGCCTGCCTCTCAAATATATCACAGATGTTTGCACAATAAACATATTTAGATATCCAGTTTACCTTAAAATAAATAATTTATTTAGTTTCGTTAATAAAAAGTTTTAAACTACATTACCCACAAGCCTCCGTCGTTCTATCTATAGAAAGGCAACACTAGGGGGCTGTTTTTGTAGTTCATTGAAGTTATGCTTAGGGTTAGGATTAGGATCTCGCTAAAGAGGTCATTTTTCTCAAGATAGCAACACTTCATTGTTGACTTAATATATTACTAATGTGATGATAGGAGCAAAACATACTTTTTAACATGATGCGCTGTTTAATATGGGTTAAAAGATAGTCCAACCACAGACTGTCCTGAAAAGTCATAGCCAATGACATCAAAGCTGAGCAGCAGCGTCACACTTCCTTATCCATGTATGACAGATGTCTTTCGTTTTTCGGCTGAAGGGATAGATTCGGTTAACAATAGATTAAGCTTGCTACTTATTAGATTCTGTTTTATTAACGTCTTCACCTTCCTCCGTTGTTCAGCTTGACAAAAATTGGGCAATATTGATGTGCACATGCCCAGCAGTCGCAGTTGTATCCAACAGATAGATTCCTCTCATTAAATATAAGACACATTTTTAAGATTTGTATTTTTTTTTTTTGACCAAAGACAAATATATTTACTAATCAAATGACGTGCTTCTAAAATTTACATTGTATATTACATTGTGTTTTAAAGTTAAAATTGTTAACATTTGTGTTTCTGTGATTTACCATTCTCTACCATTTGAACCCTAGGAATAAAAAAAGAAAATAAAATAAAAAAATGAATGAATGAATGAACAAATAAATACATAAAGCATAATAAACATGCATATTTTTGTAAGGATCTTCCATTATTTATTTATATGTCAAACTCATTTAAAGACAACATGCCCAAATTACTACACTGCATCCTCTGTCACCAAGCTCGTTTTTGCCACCATAAAAAATAAAAAGGCAGTTATGTTGTAAACATTAACTATTTTCAATATGCAAATGAAAATGCTTTTATTAAAAAACAAAACAGTAAATACAGTATGTCTTTCAGAGAACACTGGAAAAAGATCAATTTTATTAAAAAAATTAAATTGACCAAAATGTTATACAACACAATGTAAATGTTTCAAACTCACAAAAAAAAAACACCATGAAGACATGCATGTCAAGTGTGCAATATCATCTATAAAACTCAATCAGCACAGCATCAAATAAACACTGATTGTCTGAACAATGAAAGACAGAGAAAGTGTTCAGGAAAACAAACACCTGCTAGCTTTGACATAACATCATGATTTCACTTCATGACTGGAGCTAGGGGATGACTGTGTATGAATATCTCCTTTACTAAAACTCTTAATTAAAGTCTAAAAAGTTCACTGTATGAAGCTTGAAAAAGAGAACAAAATGCTTTATCAATACGAAACATACTATTTTTAACTATTGTTTTCATCACTGGTTCTGTAATGTATTCATTATGAGCTTATAAATAAAACAAAGTTACATCTTCTGCAAAAATCAAACCACTGCAAAGTCTAATCACTGATCCAGGGACCATTTCTGTGTGTGCGGGGGAAAAGAGTTAACGAGGTGAGTCCTTGTGCATGATGGAGAACTGCAGCGTTATCCTCAAACAATCCTGTAAAACAGAAATATTACATTACATTCAACTTATACATTACACTGTGTTTTGTTTAGACCATAAAAGCAGCCTCTGTAAAGATGCTGTAAAATTAAATGTTAAATGAATCCATTATTGAAAGCAAGTAATTAATAACAAGCTATAGTCATATGAATTCTTTTGATAGTGTCAGATGAGACCGTCCTGGGGCTTGTACAATATCATACAAGTGTTAAACTGGATTATTAAGACTGTGATGTGTTTAGTACAGTATGTGAAATATTGATAATTGGATATTAAAAATCTCTTTAAACACATAAGTGTCCCATAAGGCAGTGGCTCCCAATCCTGGTCCTGGAGAACCCCAACACTGCACATTTGAGATGTCTCCCTGATCAAACACACCTGATTCAACTCATCAGCTCATCAGTGAAGACTCCAAGACCTCAAAAGTGTGTTTGTCAGATAAGAGAGACGCCAAAACCGTGCAGTGCTGGGGTTCTCCAGGATCAGGATTGGGAAACACAGTCATCAGGTCATGAAAAGTTCGACACACACTCGTGGTCATCATGCTCACTCGAACACTAGGCCAAATACAGGAAAGACTTCAAATAAGTAATCAAGTGGTGAAGTGAAAAGATGGCAAGTGTGGGTATTTGGACAGTGCAACAGTTTAAGAAACAACAAATGCTGTACAAATTATAATAGCAGGAATTTTTGATAAAAGAGACAAACTATCACAGACTTACTGCTGCAAATATCTGCCTCCGCAGCTTTCTGTCTTCTCCATTTCTGAAGGAATCCCTCTCCAGAAAAACACCACTGGGCTGACTGCCTTTACGTCTTTTCAGCTAAAAATAAAAATAATAAAAAAGGGGAGAGAAAATAAAATTGAATTATATACAGAATGTTAATAATGATCTGTGAGCAAAATATTTATATATATATATATATATATATATATATATATATATATATATATATATATATATATATATATATATATATATATATATATATACTGATATGAATGAACTGCAAGATGGAAAAATACATGTTTTATTATTTATTTTTAATTTGATTTTTTTTTTTTTTTTTGGATTCACATTAAAAGGTATTAAAAGCATGGTACAGAACACATGATTACTGTGATTTCTGTCATATAAAAGCACATAAAAACACTAACATTACAGTGATACAAACATAGCTGGTTTGGTGATTATTGTATTGTTGTATTGATTATTAATATATCATAGTAAAACTACAGTTACAGTTACTAATGTCCCATTTACTGTGTTTTAACTTCACATTTCATTTATTACTATTGTGTCATGATTACCATGATTTTACTACAAATACAATTAACATCATTGATCCTGAAATTAATAATAATATAAAACGGATCGAAGTTCTATGGCACGTCACGTGACAGATAGAGTTTAATCAGACT
The DNA here is from genome assembly GCF_023724105.1 of Carassius gibelio. Classification (NCBI taxonomy): domain Eukaryota; kingdom Metazoa; phylum Chordata; class Actinopteri; order Cypriniformes; family Cyprinidae; genus Carassius; species Carassius gibelio. The sequence continues at coordinate 341,273 of NC_068380.1, read as the reverse complement.
AATTAGCAGCTGTGTTCATTTATTTAAACGCAATGAAACTCAAAGACAGCCGCGGATGACCGATATAATACAGCGATTAAACATATGGCACTAATCTGATTAATAAAGAAGACAGAATACATTTGATAAAAGGCATTAAAAGAGCGTATATACGACTACTCACCCAAACTGTGGAACTGTTAGCAAGTATCGCGCGATGTGTGCTGAATGAGATTTCTTGAACGTGATTTCATAACGATAAACATCTCATGTCCTCGTGTCGAATTCTGACGCCGAAAGTTTCCCACTGAAAGCAATGAAGGTCGTAGTGCTTCGATAGTCGACGCCGAGAGGCACATTTGGCGTCATAAAAGTGACGCTAGGGGCGCTTGACCATGCTTCGGTTTTTGACGCCTTTGGAGTGAGAATGGGTTGTTGTTTGCCGTGCATTTGCCTGAAAATAATTGCACACCTTAGAATGTTTGTCAGTCAGATTCAAGCATTCTATGGCATTCTCCCGTAGTAGAAATATATATATATATATATATATATATATAGAGAGAGAGAGAGAGAGAGAGAGAGAGAGAGAGAGGGAGAGAGAGAGAGAGAAGGAATAAAAGCAGATAGAAAAAACATTACAGTGAGTGCTAGTGATAGATGACATTATTTTAAATGAGCCTACCCCCCAAGATTACTGTTATAAACATAAGCCACATCCAAAAGGTAAAGGGGGAGGTGTTGCTTCAATTTATAACAATGTTTCCCTCAACTCAGTAAAAAAATCAGTGGCCAGCAGGGATTAATGCCCAGTGGTATCTGTGGAATTTTGTGAGCTTTCTTACTATATCTGCTTCACGTTTATTGCCATCCCTTTTAGGCCCAGTCTAGAATAAACACAGACCATTGCATGCGATGTATTTCTGCCTACACCATCTAGTTTCAATTTAGGTCTCCTGTCAAGGCCTTCCTAACAGTAAACCAAATGTGTGCATGCAGTTATTTCTTCTGGAATAAAAAAAAAAAAAAACATCTATTAAATTAATCATTTATTTCTACATTTGGAAGAGCAGATCCTAACCAACCGGCAAGCAACACACTCTTATTATATAAGCAAAAATATGCTATATATGCATAAAAATGCTTCCATTATTTTATGGTGGCCACCGTTGTTTATGTTACTCGTTAGTCAGTCCAAAAGTGGTCCTCCATTCTGCTGCTTTTTTCCAGTCCCATCTGAGGTGCCAAAAGTAGTGTCGTCTGCCGCTGATCTTGTGGAAGATTTTTATTGGTCAATATGTAAACTAATCAGGCATAATCAATGTGAATCTAGCCATTTATGTATCAAGTTATTCTACTGTTATAATCATGCATTTGACTGTATGTAGAGGCCTGCGTGAGAATGGAATGTGCAGAGAGTGCAGGGGTATAGTATATGGTGCATCTGCACACTCTATTTGGACATACAGTATGACAAAATATATGATCAGACCTCCTTGGTGCAGACATTAAGAAAATACAGCATATAGTAAAGTTGGACACCCTATTTTGACATAAGACAAAATATCCGACACAGACTCGTCAGACTGATTCCTCAGATCCATGGAAGACTAAAATACACTACAATCTGAAGAATCACACAAAATTCCTGATTGTTATTCGGCTTCTCCTTATTTATAGTTTTTTCTGTTTATACAGGGTAAGGCATATTCTATACATTTCATAGATTTTTCATTATACATATAATTTGATTCCTCTCTACAGAAAAGGGGCCCCATAGACTTGTTAGAATAAGGCCCACTTGTACGTTTCCAGATGTTTTCATCTGATGGTCTGTATTTTGCTATGCATGCTTTTTTCCTTTTTACACACAGGCCCAAATGATTATAATGGAACTATAACTGCATATATAAATGGCTAGATTCACATTGATTATACATTATTAATTCATATTTTGATTGATAAAATACTTCAACACATACTCTTAAGTTATATTTTGCTTCAAGATACCTATTGTACCTGATTTCTGAGTATGGATGTTCCAACCAGCTCTCTAGTAATGTTCTCAGAGAGTGACTGTTTCTGTTATGTCCAGTGTTGTTTTTCTGATTACCTGGATGTTTGTAGCAATCGTTAGATCACCTTCATTATGTGTGACTCTTATCTACCAAAGACAGTTTGGAAAGATTTGTGACTTGCTTGCATACTCACCTTTCAATAATTACCTGTTTCCTCAGTTTCAAATTGGGTTCAACTCTGTCTTCAGAGTGATGTGTTGTAACACTTAACTGTATATTTGAGGGTTTTCTGTGGACAATTACTTCTACATCACTAATCCTACCCAACACCTAAATTTAACAACTACCTTACTTACTATCAATAAGCAGTGAAATAGGAGCTTATTGAAGGGAAAGTCATAGTTAATGTTGAATAATTATTCCCTATTCCAAAGTTAAGTGTTACCAAAAACATTATTATGAGCTGTTGAACAGACTACTGTGTGAATAAATTAATACATACAACAAATAATTAAATCTCATTATGCAGAATCAGAGTGGGCGGTAGATGGGTTGGTCAGTTTGATCCAGACACTGTATAAATGAAAGTACTGTAAGGAAAGCAGAACAAACTCCTAAAAGGAGGAGGCTCACACATGGTCTATGAGACAGAGGATCATGAGATCCAGTACTGCTTTCCTGCCATCAACTCATCATGTATCAGGGGAAAACACTTCAGGCATGAATCCAATATCATGTATATGTTTTTTTCATTGCTGTCAGTGTGGACTGTGTTTCTGAACCTGCTGGTGATCATCTCCATCTCTCACTTCAAGAAGCTTCACACTCCAACCAACCTCATCATTCTCTCTCTGGCTGTGGCAGACATGCTTGTTGGACTTGTGATGCCCATAGAGGCCTCGAGGCAGATTGAGATCTGCTGGTACTTTGGAGAAACTTTCTGTGGAGTGTTTTTGGTAATAACAGGGCTGCTCATTTCAGCATCTCTTTATAATTTGACTTTAATTGCTGTTGATCGTTATGTGGCTGTGTGTCACCCTTTACTGTACCAAAAAAAAATAACTACAACTAAAACTTTGATTATAATATGTATCTGCTGGGTGTGGTCTTCAGCATACAATATTTCTTTCATAACAGATAACGGATATTTTGATCCATCGAGCAGAACACATGGGTGTTATGGAGAGTGTCCCTTTATGACTAACTCTGCCTGGAGTATGGCTGATCTGTTCTTGTCTTTCCTTTTTCCTTGTACTGTGATTATAATTTTATATCTGAAGATATTTTATGCTGTACATCAGCAAGTGAAAGTTATAAACACCCTGATGAAGGGTGGCAAATGTGTAAATGAAGGTTCAGTTAGAAGGAAATCTGAAGGCAAAGCTGCTCTGACATTAGGAATCATTGTCACAGTTTATCTACTTTGTTGGATACCTTACTATATTTATTCCATATCAGCAGTTTCTTCAACAATTACAAATGTTTTATTTTGGGTCTTGTATATTAACTCAGGTCTGAATCCTTTGGTCTATGCTTTATTTTACCCCTGGTTTAAAAAGACAGTTAAACTCATCTTAACTCTGAAAATATTTCAGCCAGCATCCTCTCTGGTCAATATTTTTACAGAACATTAATTAAACTGACAAAGCTATCATTCTGAGAACAATTTCATGAAGTCATGAAGGTAAATAATTAGAATATACATTCCATGCATTTTAATATTATAGTATGTTTCAAATATCATTGCTACTTAACATAACTGTTGCAGGTTTTGTCAGAATTTAACCCCTTTGCTGTCAAAAATCATCATTGGCCCCAGATTATTGTTGTTTCACTTTTACAGTATGTTAAACATCACCTTCTGGACAAACTGTGCAATCAGCAGGAAGATTAAACACTCTACCTTTGATATTTGAGTACTGTTTTAGGAAACTCTATATTATCTATATGTCACTTTCACTACTTATATGTAGAGTGTGCATGTATTGTAACTTTTCAAGTACATAAGTTGAATTAATATTTATTGTTTCATATAAACTGATGTGAATAAATGAATACTTTAACTGCTAAACATGACCTAATGTAGGCCGATTTATATTATGATCCAAACAAAGGATACAATTCTGATTAGTTTTCAAAGCTCACACAATTTTCCTTTTATTTATTATTTAATATTTGTATGCCACCTTTGGATTAATTTAGTGGATTTATTAAAGGGGTCATAATATTTTGCTAAAAAGAACATTATTTTGCGTATTTGGTGTAATTAAATGTGTTTTAGCCATTATGTTCAAAAAACATTATTTTCCACAAAATGTACATTATTGTTGCTCCTCTATGCCCGCCTTTCTGAAACTAGTTTTTTTTTTTTTTTTTTTTTACAATTTTTTTAAAAAAAATTAATTGTGATGATTTTGTCTCACATTTAACAAAAACCCACCAATTCACTCAACAAATTAGAATACTTCATAATACCAATGATAATAATAAAATAAGTGATTTGTTGGCCTTCTGTAAAGTATGTTCTTTGCTTTAATTATTGCCTCAGTTCGGCATGGGATAGAGGTGATCAGTTTGTGGCACTGTTGAGGTGGTAGGGAAGCCCAGTTCCCCTTCCAAAGGAAACCCCACACTGCATCCTGTAGAGAACACTATGGGAATGCTGTCAGCGTGACTGGTGTCTGAAGCATGAATGAAATAACAACAATGAACTTGACATTGGCAGGCGGAAGCCTATGAAGACATCATCCTCTTTTTTTGTCTTCAAGAGACCTTGTGTACAAAGCACATATATGTTTGACTCATAAGAGAGAAGGATGCTGCATTCGCAGAGCTACTAGAGCAAAGGTCTGTACTCTAGCTTTTTGCCAGTGTTTGCATGAGAAAATGCCTTTTCTTCTAGAATTCCTTTTTGTTTCAATTTTTTACAGAATAGGAACTGTGTATAATGTGGGTTATCTACATTACTGGTGAAGGAGGCTAGTGACTTGAGCCTCCTCATCCTCTCAGCACAGGTTGTGATTCTCTGTGTGAGCCTCCCTGATCAACTGTTCTTGAGACTGGTACAGAGTCCCTGTCAGAGCAGATCTGCTGGAGGGGCATTGGATCATCGGCGGGGGGGGGCACTGTCTTGATTCCTAATACAAAACAGATGACGAATGTTAGGTTAAACGAAAGGTTAGGTTAGTAGCCTAGATCAGCACTTTGCGAATGGACAGCGACTCAAGTAGCATTTAGTAGCCTGTTCTCGCGTTCTGCGAGTTCAGTAGCCTATATTTTTGGGGGAAACCTACGAGGAATTGCGGCTAATGTTCATAACCTTGCACATAGAGAGCGTTTTTAAGAGCTAAGATAGGCTAGGCTACATCGTTATCGGGAAACCTGACCCAGAACAGATAGCATAAACAATAGAACAGGACAGAAAAGAATAATATAAATATAATATAGGCTAAATTAAAAAACATAAAATAGGCCTACAATAAATAGCTATATATTTTTTATACTTAAATAATTAACAAATTATGACGACAAAAATAAAACACTGAATCAGTTTGAAGCTTTGAAAAACCAGCAAAAAAAATGTCCCCATCAGACAAAGTACTTTTGTATAGATGTTTCTGAAAACTTAAGGCTGTTTTCTTCATAAAACGAGGTGGACATCATCACACAAATGTCTGCGTATGGACCAGTTAAATCAGAAGACTAAAATTTGCCTGCAGAGAAGGATGTCACAACAATAATGAGCGATTTTTTCTTAGGGCTTAGGTTCTAAAGGACTCATTTTCTAAACAAAATAAATAAAGGACAAAAATAACTGTATATTCTGCTATTACTTTATGGTAATACTTGTTTTTAACCTGGGTTACACACCTCCCAGCAGTTTATGCACGCACCAAGCAGAAATTACATGAGCTCATATATCTTTACAGACAGCCAAGTACAAAACACAAATCAAGTTAGAAGCCACAAACATTCATCAACAGTTCACCTGCTTAGTAGGCCTTATGAAAGCCAGGGGTGGCTTCAATAACTGAATTGAACAAACGAGTTACCCTCAGAAGAGTTGCAGGCGACGAGTGTTGCTACTGAATTGTCGAAGTACTGTGTCCTTCCATTCGCTTGTGCATTTTCGTGTCAAGTCTTTCTCTCGAATGCAAGCTACACTAACCTGGCCTTTCTCTCGTGTAGCATTGTGCGTCTGTGCTCCGAAAAAACTTTTTTCAGAGTGGAGAATGAATTCTCACACATTGCTGCGGATGCACCAAATGATCAGTGTTGGGGTAGTTACTCAAAAAATTTAATTAGTTACTAGTTACTTCTGTAAATTGTAATGAGATTACTTTACTAGTTACTGCATTTGAAAAGTAACTTCACTACTTATTACTTTACTTAAGGCCCTATAAAATATGTTTTATTTTTTCTTAACTCCTTTTTAATGGTTAAATTTAATTGTACACATCAAAAAGCATGTCTAATTAATGTAAATCATAACACATACATTTTCACAGCAATTTATTAAAAGTTTAACAAAAATTGCATTACTTTTTTCTTCTGAGACATAATAAAAACAAATGCACAAATTGTCAACAATACATTGCAAAAACAGTGCAAATTATTCAAAAACTACACACAAAATTAGTGAGAAATATTCAGAGTGCAACAGAAACAAAATGTACTTTATGAACTGTATAATTATATAATGATTTACTTATTTTACATAATATAAATGATCGATCCATTGGCTTTAATCTGTGTTAGAATCTATTTTACCGGGACATCGGCTATAGTGACCCAAGGCATAAATTCCAGTGCTTTATCAGATATGTACCACTGTTTCATCCTTGTTTTTGATTTATGTCAAAGTACTGTCGAGGTTTCTTCTTGTCTCCACCCTGTCATGGTCCTCCAGTGCGGATCAGGAAGCCTTGGCAGAGCAGGCAGTTCGGTTTGCCATGGCAGATATGGAGACTCTGGAGGCCATGGCAGGTCAGGGGACCAGAAGGCCATAGTGGATCTGGAGACACGGGAAGCCATACTGGAATCTCCTAAAAAATTTAACATTTAACAGCAGACAGAAAACTCAACACAGGGAACACTTTTTATACACGACATATTAGAACACACCTGGGAACAAATTAACTAATTTATGACACACAGCTGGATACGAATACTTCAGTAAGACAGACACCGCAAGGACCAAATAAGGAAAACAGTCACATACATGTTGTAATGTCAATTGAAAATGTATTTTATCTGAGCTGGATGAGGAAACCAAGGATGAAGGAGGGCTGGACAAGACCAGCGGAGACGCAGAGGGAGGAAAGGGGGCAGTTAAATTTCCAGTTCCGATTTCCAGTCAGTTAGATCCCCCTCCTGGTTTTGACACCAACCATGCTCCTTACTCGGCTCACCCTCAGCCACAATGCAGAGGGTTCCACTCCACTCCACGCTCACACCATCTGCAGCTGTCTCCCTTGCAGTGGGCACTGTAGATGGCTCTCACACCTGCTCTGATGGGTTGGGCTCCATAGTACATTCAACGGAATGAAAAAACTGACCAACAAAACACAGGGGACACACGCAACTTACTTTTGTTCAGTCGGTTCTTCTGTCTCACTGCACTGCCAGAAGGATCACAGAGCCGAGGAATAATCAAGAGTGTTTATTAACCCAACACAGGGGTAAAGTCAACAATAAAAATAGGAAGACACACATAATTAACTGGTAGACCCAACAAAACTGAACTGAAAGGACTAGAGTTTTTAAAGGCAGGATAATGAGGAAAACACAGGTGTATAGAATGACTAAATTAACTGGGACATGGAACACATGGGGAAGAAACTAGACACACTTGGAAATAATCTGTCATTTTACCCTATTATTTACTATGTTTATTTGCTTGGGTAGTGTTGTCGTGGGTTTTGGTTATTTTGCAGCTTTGGGCTGTAAGAACCTTTAAAATAACTGAAATCAGTTTTCGAAGTGATATTGATTAGAATGAGACCTGCTTGGAACTTTGTTTGCCGTGCATTTGCCTGAAAATAATTGCACACCTTAGAATGTTTGTCAGTCAGATTCATGCATTCTATGGCATTCTCCCGTAGTAGAAATATATATATATATAGAGAGAGAGAGAGAGAGAGAGAAAAGGAATAAAAGTAGATAGAAGCATTACAATGAGTGCTAGTAATAGATTACATTATTTTAAATGAGCCTACCCCCTAAGATTACTGTCATAAACATAAGCCACATCCAAAAGATAAAGGGGGAGGTGTTGCTTCAATTTATAACAATGTTTTCATGAAAGGGCAGACTTCAAGTATAATGCATTTGAAGTAATGGTGCTTCATATAACATTATCCAGAGAAACAAATGTTAATATGATAAATCCCCTGTGATGTTTGTACTGGCTACTGCATACAGGCCACCAGGGCACTGTAGGCTTTATTAAAGAGTTTGGTAACACTTTATAATAACTGCATGCTATTAATCATTAGTTAAGCATTAGGAAACAGTTAATTCATCATTTATAAAGCATTAATAGACATTTATAAGCAGTTTATAAATACAGATATAAATGCTTTATATCTGATTTAAAAGCATATCTATAATGTATTTAATAATTGTTTTTTTCATACTTTATTAATGATCAATTTATCATTTCTATATTAAGTATAGCATTATTTACACACCAGTTATTAAGGAGTTGTCAGTGGTTCATAAGATCACTTAGAAATTTTAAGTAAATGATTAATAAACTATTTAAATGTGCAGTCATACATCTTTTTATTCAGACATATAGTAATAGTTACTTATAGTGTTAATAAATGGTTTATTAATATGTATTTCTACTGTAATTCAGGGTTAATTCAGGTAGTTATAAAACATATGTAGTTGTTAGTTAACTATTTTTGTGAGCTCATCTAAAGTGAGGACTATTTATGCCTTGTAAAGCTTTTACAAATGAGATTTAAAGGCTGTTAATATTTCTATGTTCTGTATCACTGTGTTGTGTTTGTTTCTGTTTTTTTTTTTTATAAGATAACTGAGCCTTTAAATATCCTTTATAAATGCTTTACAAGGCATAACTAGTCCTCACTTTAGATGAGCTCACATAAATAGTTAACTGGCCACTACTAAGTGCTTTATAACCACCTGAATTTACTACATTTCTTGTGATCTTATGAATCACTGGCAACTCCTAAATAACTGGTTGGTAAATAATGCTATACTTCATTGAGAAATGATAAATTGATCATGAATAAAGTATGAAATTACACATTATACAGTAGATATGCTTTTAAATCAAGAATAAAGCATTTATATCTGTATTTATAAACTGATTATTACTGTATATTAATGCTTTATAAATTATGAATTATATGTTTACTAATGCTTAATTAATGATTAATAGTGTGCAGTTATTATAAAGTGTTACCAAGAGTTTATGTGATTTTTTTTTATGTGATATTTCATGTTGCTGATTTTACATCCAAGTTAGTGCTGGCTGCAGATATCATTTAAATTTTTGGTGATTTTAATATCCATGCTGATAATGAAAAAGATGCATTGAAATCAGCATTTAAAGACATTTTGAACTCTATTGGGGTTTGACAACACATCCCTGGACCTACTCATTGTCAAAAAAATATACTCTAGATTTAATACTGTCTCATCGAATTGATGTTGATGATGTTGAAATTAGGCAGCAAAGCGATGATATCTCAGATAATTATTTAGTTTTGTGCAAACACATATGGAATTTATTTGTTTATTCAAATATTCACCTTCACTCACAAAGACATGCATACAGACACTCCTTCGCTCTTTCACTGAAAATCTCCATCAACTCAGTAAAAAAATCAGTGGCCAGCCGGGATTCATGCCCAGTGGTATCTGTGGAATTTTGTGCGCTTTCTTACTATGTCTGCTTCACGTTTATTGCCATCCCTTTTAGGCCCAGTCTACAATAAACACAGACCATTGCATGCAATGTATTTCTGCCTACACCATCTAGTTTCAACTTAGGTCTCCTGTCAAGGCCTTCTTAACAGTAAACCAAATATGTGCATGCAGTTATTTCTTCTGGAATAAAAAAAAAAAAAAAAAAACATTTTCATTTATTTATTTAATCATTTATTTCAACATTTGGAAGAGCAGATCCTAACCAACCAGCAAGCAACACACTCTTATTATATAAGTGTGGCGAGTGGGGCGGGGCCGAGAGGCGTGGGAACGAGGAGTGAGGCCAGGTGTAGTGATTGGAGATGAGCTGCACCTGCGCCCCACCGCCGGTATCGAGTCCCACGTAGGAGATGGAAGGATATAAAACTGGAGCGACTATAGTGAAGGACGAGAGAGGACCAGGCCTGGACCATATTTTATGTTTTGGTTTTGATTTATGCGCACCAGTCGTCCGTGAGGGGCTGGTGTGCTGTTTTGTGTTTATTTTGAATAATTAAAGTTTCATTTCGATTGTGCGCCGGTTCCCGCCTCCTTCTTCCCGATGATTACAAAGGTTATACAGTATCATTACAATAAGCAAAAATGCTTCCCTTATTTTATGGTGGCCACCGTTGTTTATTTTACTCGTTAGTCAGTCCAAAAGTGGTCCTCAATTCTGCTGCCACTTGTACGTTTCCAGATGTTTTCATCTGAGAGTCTGTATTTTGCTATGCATGCTTTTTTTCCTTTTTACACACAGGCCCAAATGATTATAATGGAACTATAACCGCATATATAAATGGCTAGATTCACATTGATTATACATTATTAATTCATATTTTGATTGATAAAATACTTCAACACATACTCTTAAGTTATATTTTGCTTCAAGATACCTACTGTACCTGATTTCTGAGTATGGATGTTCCAACCAGCTCTCTAGTAATGTTCTCAGAGAGTGACTGTTTCTGTTATGTCCAGTGTTGTTTTTCTGATTACCTGGATGTTTGTAGCAATCGTTAGATCACCTTCATTATGTGTGACTCTTATCTACCAAAGACAGTTTGGAAAGATTTTTGACTTGCTTGCATACTCACCTTTCGATATTTACCTGTTTCCTCAGTTTCAAATTGGGTTCAACTCTGTCTTCAGAGTGATGTGTTGTAACACTTAACTGTATATTTGAGGGTTTTCTGTGGACAATTACATCTACATCACTAATCCTAACCAACACCTAAATTTATCAACTACCTTACTAACTATCAATAAGCAGTGAATTAGGAGCTTATTGAAGGGAAAGTCACAGTTAATGTTGAATAATTATTCCCTATTCGAAAGTTAAGTGTTACCAAAAACATTATTATGAGCTGTTGAACAGACTACTGTGCGAATAAATTAATACATACAACAAATAATTAAATCTCATTATGCAGAATCAGAGTGGGCGGTAGATGGGTTGGCCAGTTTGATCCAGACTCTGTATAAATGAAAGTACTGTAAGGAAAGCAGAACAAACTCCTAAAAGGAGGAGGCTCACACATGGTCTATGAGACAGAGGATCATGAGATCCAGTACTGCTTTCCTGCCATCAACTCATCATGTATCAGGGGAAAACACTTCAGGCATGAATCCAATATCATGTATATGTTTTTTTCATTGCTGTCAGTGTGGACTGTGTTTCTGAACCTGCTGGTGATCATCTCCATCTCTCACTTCAAGAAGCTTCACACTCCAACCAACCTCATCATTCTCTCTCTGGCTGTGGCAGACATGCTTGTTGGATTTGTGATGCCCATAGAGGCCACGAGGCTGATTGAGATGTGCTGGCATTTTGGTGACACTTTCTGTGGAGTGTTTTTGGTAATAACAGGGCTGCTCATTTCAGCATCTCTTTATAATTTGACTTTAATTGCTGTTGATCGTTATGTGGCTGTGTGTCACCCTTTACTGTACCAACAAAAAATAACTACAACTAAAACTTTGATTATCATATGTATCTGCTGGATGTGGTCTTCAGCCTACAATATTTCCTTCGCAACAGATCCATCAAGCAGAACACATGGGTGTTATGGAGAGTGTCCCTTTATGGCTAACTCTGCCTGGAATATGACTGATCTGTTCTTGTCTTTCCTTTTTCCTTGTACTGTGATTATAATTTTATATCTGAAGATATTTTATGTTGTACATCAGCAAGTGAAAGCCATAAACACCCTGATGAAGGGTGGCAAATGTGTAAATGAAGGTTCAATGAGAAGGAAATCTGAGAGCAAAGCTGCTCTGACATTAGGAATCATTGTCACAGTTCATCTGCTTTGTTGGATTCCATTCTATATTTATTCCATATCAGCCGCTTCTTCAACAATTACAAATGTTTTATTATGGGTCTTGTATATTAACTCAGGTCTGAATCCTATGGTCTATGCTTTATTTTACCCCTGGTTTAAAAAGACAGTTTAACTCATCTTAACTCTGAAAATATTTCAGCCAGCATCCTCTCTGGTCAATATTTTTACAGAACATTAATTAAACTGATAAAGCTATCATTCTGAGAACAATTTCGAATTCGAATTTCATTGCTACTTTACATAACTGTTGCAGGTTTTGTCAGAATTTAACCCCTTTGCTGTCAAAAATCATCATTGGCCCCAGATTATTGTTGTTTCAGTTCACAGCATGTTAAACATCACCTTTCGGACAAACTGTGCAATCAGCAGGAAGATTAAACACTCTACCTTTGATATTTGAGTACTGTTTTGGGAAACTCTATATTATCTATATGTCACTTTTTACTTCACTATTTATCTATTCAATACTTAATCACTATTTATATGCAGAGTTGCGCATGTATTGTAACTTTTCAAGTACATAAGTTGAAGTAATATTTATTGTTTCATATAAACTGATGTGAATAAATGAATACTTTAACTGCTAAACATGACCTAATGTAAGCCGATTTATATTATGATCCAAACAAAGGATAAAATTATGATTAGTTTTCAAAGCTCACACAATTTTCCTTTTATTTATTATTTAATATTTCTATGCCACCTTTGGATTAATTTAGTGGATTAAAGGGGTCATAATATTCTGAAATATTTGAAGTCTTTGGTTCTTTTAATTGTGATGATTTTGTCTCACATTTAACAAAAACCCACCAATTCACTCAACAATTAAGAATACTTCATAAGACCAATAATAATCATAAAAATTGAGATTTGTTGGCCTTCTGGAAAGTATGTTCATTTACTGTACATGTACTCAATACTTGGTAGAGGCTCCTTTTGCTTTAATTACTTCCTCAGTTCGGCATGGGATGGAGGTGATTGGTTTGTGGCACTGCTGAGGTGGTATGGAAGCCCAGTTCCCTTTCGAAAGGGAAGCCCACGCTGTATCCTGTAGAGAGCGCTATTGGAATGCTGTCAGCGTGACTGGTGTCTGAAGCATGAATGAAATAACAACAATGAACTTGACATTGGCAGGCTGAAGCCTATGAACACATCATCCTCTTTTTTGTCTTCAAGAGACCTAGTGTACGTAGCACATATGTGGAGAGAAGGATGTTGCATTCGCAGAGCTACTAGAGCAAAGGTCAGCGTTTGCACGAGAAAATGCCTTTTCTTCCAGAATTCCTTTTTGTTTCAATTTTTTTACAGAATAGGAACTGTGTATAATGTGGGTTATCTACATTACTGGTGAAGGAGGCTAGTGACTTGAGCCTCCTCATCCTCGTAGCACAGGTTGTGATGCTCTCTGTGAGCCTCCCTGATCAACTGTTCTTGAGACTGGTACAGAGTCGGAGTCAGAGCAGATCTACTGGAGGGGTATTGGATCATCAGTGGGGGGGGCACTGTCGTTTGATAAATGTTTTTTGATGCATTGGCAACATCATAGTAGCATGGAAATCCAGACCTAAATCTGAAAGATCTATATAGAATGACAATGAACGATTTAGTCTTGGGTTTTTATCTAAAAGAGGAACAGAAGACAGCGCTGAAATTTGCTGTTTTACCGACCGGATACGGCAAGAGTCAGTTAGCTCCAATGACCTATCTATAAAGAATGTCATTATATCATTTATTTTTAAGAGCTATTAAGAGCTAAGATCGTTATCGGGAAGCCCGACCCAGAACAGATAGCCTAAACAACAGAAAAGGACAGAAAATAATAATATAAATATAATATAGGCTTAATAAAAAGAAAACATAGAATAGGCCTGCAATAAATAGCTATATATTTTTTATACATAAATAATTAACAAATTACGACAACAAAAATAAAACACTGAATCAGTTTGAAGCTTTGAAAAAATGTCCCCACCAGACAAAGTATTTTTGTATAGATGTTTCTGAAAACTTAAGGCTGTTTTCTTCATTAAATGAGGTGGACATCATCACACAAATGTCTGCGTTTGGCCAAGTTAAATCAGAAGACTAAAATTTGCCTGGAGAGAATAAGGATGTCACAACAATAATGAGCCATTTTTTCTTAGGGTTTCAAAGACTTTAAATACTCTAAAGCAGTGATTCTCAACTGGTGGGTCACGACCCAAAAGTGGGTCGCAGACCTGTTTTGGGTGGGTCTCGGTAAGCTGGTCAAAAAAAAAATTATATGCGTCTTATCAAACATTGGTCTTTTATTTTAAAAAGGGTTTATTTTGACAGGCATTCGTCAGAGATGTGTGGTAGTTTAATATGGTAGCCATGGTAACCATCCTGTGTTGTTTTGACATTCAGATTCGAGATGGCGAAGCACAAATATGACCCAAACTATTTAAAAAATGGATTTTCGTACATTGAGGATAAAAATGGACAGAAACCCCAGTGTGTGCTTTGTAGTGAAGTGCTTGCCAATGAGAGCATGAAACCGTCCAAACTGAAGCGCCATTTAGAAACAAAACATCCCGCATCGAAAGACAAGCCAGTGGAGTTTTTTCAAAGACGTCTCCAGGAGCTGAGGGCATCACAAAAGTGTCTGACAGCGTCTTGCTCCAAACAAGAACAAGCTCTTCGGGCATCTTACCTAGTAGCTCACCGCATTGCAAAGGCCAAGAAACCCCACACAGTAGCCGAAGAGCTCATTTTACCTGCTGCAATGGATATGGTAAGAGAGGTGCTGGATCAGTCAGCGGCGGATAAACTGATAACCATACCACTTTCCAATGATACCATAGCTCAGCGGATTGAAGACATGTCTGGTAACATAAAACAACAGACCACAGCCCGCATCCAGGCAAGCCCTTACTATGCCTTACAGATGGACGAATCGACAGATATCGCTAACCATGCCATTTTATTGGTTTATGTGAGGCATGTGTGGGACGGTGATTTGCAAGAACAATTTCTCTGCAGCAGAGACCTCCCTACCACTACAAAAGCAGAGGACATTTTTAACACCCTGGACTTGTATTTGAGCTCACTGGGCCTCAGTTGGGAATATTGTGTGGGAATCACCACTGATGGAGCTGCCTCTATGACCGGGAAACATTCTGGTGTGGTGAAGTGAATTCTGGAGAGGGAACCTAACGCGACATAGAACCACTGCTTTTTGCACCGAGAAGCGCTGGCGGCTAAGAATATGGTGCCTCTACTTGATGAAGCTTTAACTAATGTCATCAAAGTGGTGAACCACATAAAACGGAGTGCAAAAATTAGCCATTGCTTTTCACATGTATGTAAAGACCTGGGCTCTGAGCACATGCAGGTGCTGTATCACTCAGAAGTCCGCTGGCTGTCGAGGGGCAAGGTGTTGTCACGCTTTTACGAACTTAAAACAGAAATCGCCACATTCCTCTCAGAGACTAACTCCCCGTATGCAGAACTGTTTGACAACGAAATGTGGCTCGTACGAGTTGCATATCTTGCTGATATTTTTGAGCACCTCAACACATTAAATGTATTGATGCAAGGGAGAGGACACAATATATTTGAACAGTCGGACAAAATTGCTGCGTTCAAGAAAAAGATCTCACTGTGGCTAAATCATTTATCTAAAGACAGACTGGACATGTTTCCCAACTCTTGCTATGAAGCACAGCAGCTGGACAGTGCAGCCAAAAATAACTTGAAACAAACTTTAAGGGCGCATCTCACTAAACTTCAAGCTCGGTTTGACGACTACTTCCCAGAGAAACAAACAACCATGGACTGGATACGCGACCCCTTCAGTATCAATGTGGAAAACATCACGTTGCCAAGCAACGAAGAGCATCAGCTGGTGGACCTGTCATGTGACCTGACGCTGAAAAAGAGATTTGGTGAGGTAAGCCTTTCCCACTTCTGGTGCAGCGATGTGATGACTGAGTATCCATCCCTCGCCACTTTAGCAGTCAAAACGATCTTACCATTCAGCACAACCTATTTGTGTGAAAGTGGCTTCTCTACCTTGGTCCAGCTCAAGTCAAAGCAGAGAAACAGGTTGGACATGATCAATACTGATGATCATGATCTGAGAGTAGCTCTGTCTACTGTCACCCCAGACTTTGAAACTCTTATCAAGAGTAAAGCACATCCCCAATTGTCTCATTAACTTCCACAAATGACCTGGTTAGGTGAAAACTTTATTTTGAGTGATTTTGATATTGATTTTATTCACTTTTGTACATGCAGTTGTCATGGTCCTCCTTAGTTTCTTATTAATTTGATCATAATGCAGAGAAAATATCTTGTTTTGTGGCCTTGATTATTTTGAGTGATTTTGACATTGATTTTATTCACTTTTGTACATGCAGTTGTCATGGTCCTCCTTAGTTTCTTATTAATTTGCTCTGAATAGAGTAAAAATATCTTGTTATGTGGCCTTATTTATTTAATTAACTTTTGTACATGCGGTTATCAGGGTCCAGTTACTTATTAAGCTCTGAAATCCACATTGTATGGGATAATATATGTATGTATGTAGGGTTATGTTTTTGAAAAGATGATATATGAGTGTTTTCAACAGTTATTTTTGAATAAATACATTTTATTGGTTGAATTCTAAAAAAGTGGGTCGCGACTTAATGACCATGGGAAAATGTGGGTCCCAGGGTGGGACCAGTTGAGAACCCCTGCTCTAAAGGACTCATTTTCTAAACAAAATAAATAAAGGACAAAAATAAATGTATATTCTGCTATTACTTTATGCTAATACTTGTTTTTAACCTGGGTTATACACCTCCCAGCAGTTTATGCCGCACCAAGCAGAAATGACATAAGCCTATATATCTTTACAGACAGCCAAGTACAAAACACAAATGCAGTTAGAAGCCACAAACATTCATCAACAATTCACCTGGTTAGTAGGCCTAATTAAAGCCAGGGGTGGCTTCAATAAATGCATTGAACAAACGAGTTACCCTCAGAAGAATTGCAGGCGACGAGTGTTGCTACTGAATTGTACTGTGTCCTTCCATTCGCTTGTGCATTTTTGTGTCAAGTCTTTCTTGAATGCAAGCTACACTAACCTGGCCTTTCTCTCGTGTAGCATTGTGCGTCTGTGCTACGAAAAAAAAAAAAAAAAATTCAGAGTGGAGAATGAATTCTCACACATTGCTGCGGATGCACCAAATGATCAGTGTTGGGGTAGTTACTCAAAAAATTTAATTAGTTACTAGTTACTTCTGTAAATTGTAATGAGATTACTTTACTAGTTACTGCATTTGAAAAGTAACTTTACTACTTATTACTTTACTTTTCTTAGGGCCCTATAAAATGTTTTATTTTTTCTCCTTTTTACTCCTTTTTAATGGTTAAATGTAATTGTATACATCAAAAAGCATGTCTTATTAATTTTAATCATAACACTTGTACATTTTCACAGCAATTTATTTAAAGTTTAACAAAAATTGCATTTATTTTTTCTTCTTCTAAGACATAATAAAAACAAATGCACAAATTGTCAACAATACATTGCAAAAACAGTGCAAATGATTCAAAAACTACACACAAAATAAGTGAGAAATCTTCAGAGTGCAACAGAAACAAAATGTACTTTATGAACTGTATAATTATATAATGATTTACTTATTTTACATAATATAAATGATCGATCCATTGGCTTTAAACTGTGTGATTTTACCGGGACATCGCCTATAGCGACCCAAGACATAAATTCCAGTGCTTTATCAGATATGTACCACTGTTTCATCCTTGTTTTTGATTTATGTCAAAGTACTCTGTCGAGTGTTTTTTGTGCTTTTTAGGAGAGTTTTCTCATGCAAATGTGTGCTTGTATTCATGCACTCACTACAGACCTTACTTTCATTCATTTACCAGGGAAATATGTTAAGTAGTAGTTTAAAAGACTACTTATTGGTTTAATATGGGACAGTTTGAACCAATCTGGGCACGGTGTGGGACTAAGTGTCAAAAAATCATTTATGTTTGGCTCAGAGGAACGAAAGCATTGGTTTCTTCTGACGAATCAATGTTGTTAAAATGCGATGATGTAATCACGTACACTACGGCGCCTCTGAATATGTATTATGTCTGTATACAAAAAAAGTGGACTCTTTACAGATTCAATTGATGTATTGCTCTTATCTGTACGAT
>NC_068380.1:299330-322307 GCF_023724105.1 Carassius gibelio | reverse complement strand
TACATGTACAGTAAATGAACATACTTTCCAGAAGGCCAACAAATCTCCATTTTTATGATTATTATTGGTCTTATGAAGTATTCTTATTTGTTGAGTGAATTGGTGGGTTTTTGTTAAATGTGAGACAAAATCATCACAATTAAAAGAACCAAAGACTTCAAATATTTCAGAATATTATGACCCCTTTAATCCACTAAATTAATCCAAAGGTGGCATAGAAATATTAAATAATAAATAAAAGGAAAATTGTGTGAGCTTTGAAAACTAATCATAATTTTATTCTTTGTTTGGATCATAATATAAATCGGCCTACATTAGGTCATGTTTAGCAGTTAAAGTATTCATTTATTCACATCATTTATATGAAACAATAAATATTACTTCAACTTATGTACTTGAAAAGTTACAATACATGCGCACTCTGCATATAAATAGTGATTAAGTAGTGAATAGATAAATAGTGAAGTAAAAAGTGACATATAGATAATATAGAGTTTCCCAAAACAGTACTCAAATATCAAAGCTAGAGTGTTTAATCTTCCTGCTGATTGCACAGTTTGTCCGAAAGGTGATGTTTAACATGCTGTGAAAGTGAAACAACAATAATCTGGGGCCGTGGATGATCTTTGACAGCAAAGGGGTTAATTCTGACAAAACCTGCAACAGTTATGTAAAGTGGCAATAAAATTCGAAACAAACTATAATATTAAAATGCATGGAATGTATATTATAATTATT
Organism: Carassius gibelio; assembly: GCF_023724105.1. Lineage (NCBI taxonomy): Eukaryota > Metazoa > Chordata > Actinopteri > Cypriniformes > Cyprinidae > Carassius > Carassius gibelio. The sequence continues at coordinate 321,569 of NC_068380.1, read as the reverse complement.
ATAATTATTTACCTTTATGACTTAATGAAATTGTTCTCAGAACGATAGCTTTATCAGTTTAATTAATGTTCTGTAAAAATATTGACCAGAGAGGATGCTGGCTGAAATATTTTCAGAGTTAAGATGAGTTTAACTGTCTTTTTAAACCAGGGGTAAAATAAAGCATAGACCATAGGATTCAGACCTGAGTTAATATACAAGACCCATAATAAAACATTTGTAATTGTTGAAGAAGCGGCTGATATGGAATAAATATAGAATGGAATCCAACAAAGCAGATGAACTGTGACAATGATTCCTAATGTCAGAGCAGCTTTGCTCTCCGATTTCCTTCTCATTGAACCTTCATTTACACATTTGCCACCCTTCATCAGGGTGTTTATGGCTTTCACTTGCTGATGTACAACATAAAATATCTTCAGATATAAAATTATAATCACAGTACAAGGAAAAAGGAAAGACAAGAACAGATCAGTCATATTCCAGGCTGAGTTAGCCATAAAGGGACACTCTCCATAGCACCCATGTGTTCTGCTTGATGGATCTGTTGCGAAGGAAATATTGTAGGCTGAAGACCACATCCAGCAGATACATATGATAATCAAAGTTTTAGTTGTAGTTATTTTTTGTTGGTACAGTAAAGGGTGACACACAGCCACATAACGATCAACAGCAATTAAAGTCAAATTATAAAGAGATGCTGAAATGAGTAGCCCTGTTATTACCAAAAACACTCCACAGAAAGTGTCCCCAAAATGCCAGCACATCTCAATCAGCCTCGTGGCCTCTATGGGCATCACAAATCCAACAAGCATGTCTGCCACAGCTAGAGAGAGAATGATCAGGTTGGTTGGAGTGTGAAGCTTCTTGAAGTGAGAGATGGAGATGATCACCAGCAGGTTCAGAAACACAGTCCACACTGACAGCAATGAAAAAAACATATACATGATATTGGATTCATGCCTGAAGTGTTTTCCCCTGATACATGATGAGTTGATGGCAGGAAAGCAGTACTGGATCTCATGATCCTCTGTCTCATAGACCATGTGTGAGCCTCCTCCTTTTAGGAGTTTGTTCTGCTTTCCTTACAGTACTTTCATTTATACAGAGTCTGGATCAAACTGGCCAACCCATCTACCGCACACTCTGATTTTGCATAATGAGATTTAATTATTTGGTGTATGTATTAATTTATTCGCACAGTAGTCTGTTCAACAGCTCATAATAATGTTTTTGGTAACACTTAACTTTCGAAAAAGGAATAATTATTCAACATTAACTGTGACTTTCCCTTCAATAAGCTCCTATTTCACTGCTTATTGATAGTTAGTAAGGTAGTTGATAAATTTAGGTGTTGGTTAGGATTAGTGATGTAGATGTAATTGTCCACAGAAAACCCTCAAATATACAGTTAAGTGTTACAACACATCACTCTGAAGACAGAGTTGAACCCAATTTGAAACTGAGGAAACGGGTAAATATCGAAAGGTGAGTATGCAAGCAAGTCAAAAATCTTTCCAAACTGTCTTTGGTAGATAAGAGTCACACATAATGAAGGTGATCTAACGATTGCTACAAACATCCAGGTAATCAGAAAAACAACACTGGACATAACAGAAACAGTCACTCTCTGAGAACATTACTAGAGAGCTGGTTGGAACATCCATACTCAGAAATCAGGTACAGTAGGTATCTTGAAGCAAAATATAACTTAAGAGTATGTGTTGAAGTATTTTATCAATCAAAATATGAATTAATAATGTATAATCAATGTGAATCTAGCCATTTATATATGCGGTTATAGTTCCATTATAATCATTTGGGCCTGTGTGTAAAAAGGAAAAAAAGCACGCATAGCAAAATGCAGACCCTCAGATCAAAATATCTGGAAACGTACAAGTGGCAGCAGAATTGAGGACCACTTTTGGACTGACTGACGAGTAAAATAAACAACGGTGGCCACCATAAAATAAGGGAAGCATTTTTGCTTATTGTAATGATATAACCTTTGTAATCATCGGGAAGAAGGAGGCGGGAACCGGCGCACAATCGAAATGAAACTTTAATTATCCAAAATAAACACAAAACAGCACACCAGCCCCTCACGGACGACTGGTGCGCATAAATCAAAACCAAAAACATAAAATATGGTCCAGGCCTGGTCCTCTCTCGTCCTTCACTATAGTCGCTCCAGTTTTATATCCTTCCATCTCCTACGTGGGACTCGATACCGGCGGTGGGGCGCAGGTGCAGCTCATCTCCAATCACTACACCTGGCCTCCCTCCTCGTTCCCACGCCTCTCGGCCCCGCCCCACTCGCCACACTTATATAATAAGAGTGTGTTGCTTGCTGGTTGGTTAGGATCTGCTCTTCCAAATGTAGAAATAAATGATTAAATAAATAAATGAAAATGTTTTTTTTTTTTTTTTTTTATTCCAGAAGAAATAACTGCATGCACATATTTGGTTTACTGTTAAGAAGGCCTTGACAGGAGACCTAAGTTGAAACTAGATGGTGTAGGCAGAAATACATTGCATGCAATGGTCTGTGTTTATTGTAGACTGGGCCTAAAAGGGATGGCAATAAACGTGAAGCAGACATAGTAAGAAAGCGCACAAAATTCCACAGATACCACTGGGCATGAATCCCGGCTGGCCACTGATTTTTTTACTGAGTTGATGGAGATTTTCAGTGAAAGAGCGAAGGAGTGTCTGTATGCATGTCTTTGTGAGTGAAGGTGAATATTTGAATAAACAAATAAATTCCATATGTGTTTGCACAAAACTAAATAATTATCTGAGATATCATCGCTTTGCTGCCTAATTTCAACATCATCAACATCAATTCGATGAGACAGTATTAAATCTAGAGTATATTTTTTTGACAATGAGTAGGTCCAGGGATGTGTTGTCAAACCCCAATAGAGTTCAAAATGTCTTTAAATGCTGATTTCAATGCATCTTTTTCATTATCAGCATGGATATTAAAATCACCAAAAATTTAAATGATATCTGCAGCCAGCACTAACTTGGATGTAAAATCAGCAACATGAAATATCACATAAAAAAAAATCACATAAACTCTTGGTAACACTTTATAATAACTGCACACTATTAATCATTAATTAAGCATTAGTAAACATATAATTCATAATTTATAAAGCATTAATATACAGTAATAATCAGTTTATAAATACAGATATAAATGCTTTATTCTTGATTTAAAAGCATATCTACTGTATAATGTGTAATTTCATACTTTATTCATGATCAATTTATCATTTCTCAATGAAGTATAGCATTATTTACCAACCAGTTATTTAGGAGTTGCCAGTGATTCATAAGATCACAAGAAATGTAGTAAATTCAGGTGGTTATAAAGCACTTAGTAGTGGCCAGTTAACTATTTATGTGAGCTCATCTAAAGTGAGGACTAGTTATGCCTTGTAAAGCATTTATAAAGGATATTTAAAGGCTCAGTTATCTTATAAAAAAAAAAAACAGAAACAAACACAACACAGTGATACAGAACATAGAAATATTAACAGCCTTTAAATCTCATTTGTAAAAGCTTTACAAGGCATAAATAGTCCTCACTTTAGATGAGCTCACAAAAATAGTTAACTAACAACTACATATGTTTTATAACTACCTGAATTAACCCTGAATTACAGTAGAAATACATATTAATAAACCATTTATTAACACTATAAGTAACTATTACTATATGTCTGAATAAAAAGATGTATGACTGCACATTTAAATAGTTTATTAATCATTTACTTAAAATTTCTAAGTGATCTTATGAACCACTGACAACTCCTTAATAACTGGTGTGTAAATAATGCTATACTTAATATAGAAATGATAAATTGATCATTAATAAAGTATGAAAAAAACAATTATTAAATACATTATAGATATGCTTTTAAATCAGATATAAAGCATTTATATCTGTATTTATAAACTGCTTATAAATGTCTATTAATGCTTTATAAATGATGAATTAACTGTTTCCTAATGCTTAACTAATGATTAATAGCATGCAGTTATTATAAAGTGTTACCAAACTCTTTAATAAAGCCTACAGTGCCCTGGTGGCCTGTATGCAGTAGCCAGTACAAACATCACAGGGGATTTATCATATTAACATTTGTTTCTCTGGATAATGTTATATGAAGCACCATTACTTCAAATGCATTATACTTGAAGTCTGCCCTTTCATGAAAACATTGTTATAAATTGAAGCAACACCTCCCCCTTTATCTTTTGGATGTGGCTTATGTTTATGACAGTAATCTTAGGGGGTAGGCTCATTTAAAATAATGTAATCTATTACTAGCACTCATTGTAATGCTTCTATCTACTTTTATTCCTTTTCTCTCTCTCTCTCTCTCTCTCTATATATATATATATTTCTACTACGGGAGAATGCCATAGAATGCATGAATCTGACTGACAAACATTCTAAGGTGTGCAATTATTTTCAGGCAAATGCACGGCAAACAAAGTTCCAAGCAGGTCTCATTCTAATCAATATCACTTCGAAAACTGATTTCAGTTATTTTAAAGGTTCTTACAGCCCAAAGCTGCAAAATAACCAAAACCCACGACAACACTACCCAAGCAAATAAACATAGTAAATAATAGGGTAAAATGACAGATTATTTCCAAGTGTGTCTAGTTTCTTCCCCATGTGTTCCATGTCCCAGTTAATTTAGTCATTCTATACACCTGTGTTTTCCTCATTATCCTGCCTTTAAAAACTCTAGTCCTTTCAGTTCAGTTTTGTTGGGTCTACCAGTTAATTATGTGTGTCTTCCTATTTTTATTGTTGACTTTACCCCTGTGTTGGGTTAATAAACACTCTTGATTATTCCTCGGCTCTGTGATCCTTCTGGCAGTGCAGTGAGACAGAAGAACCGACTGAACAAAAGTAAGTTGCGTGTGTCCCCTGTGTTTTGTTGGTCAGTTTTTTCATTCCGTTGAATGTACTATGGAGCCCAACCCATCAGAGCAGGTGTGAGAGCCATCTACAGTGCCCACTGCAAGGGAGACAGCTGCAGATGGTGTGAGCGTGGAGTGGAGTGGAACCCTCTGCATTGTGGCTGAGGGTGAGCCGAGTAAGGAGCATGGTTGGTGTCAAAACCAGGAGGGGGATCTAACTGACTGGAAATCGGAACTGGAAATTTAACTGCCCCCTTTCCTCCCTCTGCGTCTCCGCTGGTCTTGTCCAGCCCTCCTTCATCCTTGGTTTCCTCATCCAGCTCAGATAAAATACATTTTCAATTGACATTACAACATGTATGTGACTGTTTTCCTTATTTGGTCCTTGCGGTGTCTGTCTTACTGAAGTATTCGTATCCAGCTGTGTGTCATAAATTAGTTAATTTGTTCCCAGGTGTGTTCTAATATGTCGTGTATAAAAAGTGTTCCCTGTGTTGAGTTTTCTGTCTGCTGTTAAATGTTAAATTTTTTAGGAGATTCCAGTATGGCTTCCCGTGTCTCCAGATCCACTATGGCCTTCTGGTCCCCTGACCTGCCATGGCCTCCAGAGTCTCCATATCTGCCATGGCAAACCGAACTGCCTGCTCTGCCAAGGCTTCCTGATCCGCACTGGAGGACCATGACAGGGTGGAGACAAGAAGAAACCTCGACAGTACTTTGACATAAATCAAAAACAAGGATGAAACAGTGGTACATATCTGATAAAGCACTGGAATTTATGCCTTGGGTCACTATAGCCGATGTCCCGGTAAAATAGATTCTAACACAGATTAAAGCCAATGGATCGATCATTTATATTATGTAAAATAAGTAAATCATTATATAATTATACAGTTCATAAAGTACATTTTGTTTCTGTTGCACTCTGAATATTTCTCACTAATTTTGTGTGTAGTTTTTGAATAATTTGCACTGTTTTTGCAATGTATTGTTGACAATTTGTGCATTTGTTTTTATTATGTCTCAGAAGAAAAAAGTAATGCAATTTTTGTTAAACTTTTAATAAATTGCTGTGAAAATGTATGTGTTATGATTTACATTAATTAGACATGCTTTTTGATGTGTACAATTAAATTTAACCATTAAAAAGGAGTTAAGAAAAAATAAAACATATTTTATAGGGCCTTAAGTAAAGTAATAAGTAGTGAAGTTACTTTTCAAATGCAGTAACTAGTAAAGTAATCTCATTACAATTTACAGAAGTAACTAGTAACTAATTAAATTTTTTGAGTAACTACCCCAACACTGATCATTTGGTGCATCCGCAGCAATGTGTGAGAATTCATTCTCCACTCTGAAAAAAGTTTTTTCGGAGCACAGACGCACAATGCTACACGAGAGAAAGGCCAGGTTAGTGTAGCTTGCATTCGAGAGAAAGACTTGACACGAAAATGCACAAGCGAATGGAAGGACACAGTACTTCGACAATTCAGTAGCAACACTCGTCGCCTGCAACTCTTCTGAGGGTAACTCGTTTGTTCAATTCAGTTATTGAAGCCACCCCTGGCTTTCATAAGGCCTACTAAGCAGGTGAACTGTTGATGAATGTTTGTGGCTTCTAACTTGATTTGTGTTTTGTACTTGGCTGTCTGTAAAGATATATGAGCTCATGTAATTTCTGCTTGGTGCGTGCATAAACTGCTGGGAGGTGTGTAACCCAGGTTAAAAACAAGTATTACCATAAAGTAATAGCAGAATATACAGTTATTTTTGTCCTTTATTTATTTTGTTTAGAAAATGAGTCCTTTAGAACCTAAGCCCTAAGAAAAAATCGCTCATTATTGTTGTGACATCCTTCTCTGCAGGCAAATTTTAGTCTTCTGATTTAACTGGTCCATACGCAGACATTTGTGTGATGATGTCCACCTCGTTTTATGAAGAAAACAGCCTTAAGTTTTCAGAAACATCTATACAAAAGTACTTTGTCTGATGGGGACATTTTTTTTGCTGGTTTTTCAAAGCTTCAAACTGATTCAGTGTTTTATTTTTGTCGTCATAATTTGTTAATTATTTAAGTATAAAAAATATATAGCTATTTATTGTAGGCCTATTTTATGTTTTTTAATTTAGCCTATATTATATTTATATTATTCTTTTCTGTCCTGTTCTATTGTTTATGCTATCTGTTCTGGGTCAGGTTTCCCGATAACGATGTAGCCTAGCCTATCTTAGCTCTTAAAAACGCTCTCTATGTGCAAGGTTATGAACATTAGCCGCAATTCCTCGTAGGTTTCCCCCAAAAATATAGGCTACTGAACTCGCAGAACGCGAGAACAGGCTACTAAATGCTACTTGAGTCGCTGTCCATTCGCAAAGTGCTGATCTAGGCTACTAACCTAACCTTTCGTTTAACCTAACATTCGTCATCTGTTTTGTATTAGGAATCAAGACAGTGCCCCCCCCCGCCGATGATCCAATGCCCCTCCAGCAGATCTGCTCTGACAGGGACTCTGTACCAGTCTCAAGAACAGTTGATCAGGGAGGCTCACACAGAGAATCACAACCTGTGCTGAGAGGATGAGGAGGCTCAAGTCACTAGCCTCCTTCACCAGTAATGTAGATAACCCACATTATACACAGTTCCTATTCTGTAAAAAATTGAAACAAAAAGGAATTCTAGAAGAAAAGGCATTTTCTCATGCAAACACTGGCAAAAAGCTAGAGTACAGACCTTTGCTCTAGTAGCTCTGCGAATGCAGCATCCTTCTCTCTTATGAGTCAAACATATATGTGCTTTGTACACAAGGTCTCTTGAAGACAAAAAAAGAGGATGATGTCTTCATAGGCTTCCGCCTGCCAATGTCAAGTTCATTGTTGTTATTTCATTCATGCTTCAGACACCAGTCACGCTGACAGCATTCCCATAGTGTTCTCTACAGGATGCAGTGTGGGGTTTCCTTTGGAAGGGGAACTGGGCTTCCCTACCACCTCAACAGTGCCACAAACTGATCACCTCTATCCCATGCCGAACTGAGGCAATAATTAAAGCAAAGAACATACTTTACAGAAGGCCAACAAATCACTTATTTTATTATTATCATTGGTATTATGAAGTATTCTAATTTGTTGAGTGAATTGGTGGGTTTTTGTTAAATGTGAGACAAAATCATCACAATTAATTTTTTTTAAAAAAATTGTAAAAAAAAAAAAAAAAAAAAACTAGTTTCAGAAAGGCGGGCATAGAGGAGCAACAATAATGTACATTTTGTGGAAAATAATGTTTTTTGAACATAATGGCTAAAACACATTTAATTACACCAAATACGCAAAATAATGTTCTTTTTAGCAAAATATTATGACCCCTTTAATAAATCCACTAAATTAATCCAAAGGTGGCATACAAATATTAAATAATAAATAAAAGGAAAATTGTGTGAGCTTTGAAAACTAATCAGAATTGTATCCTTTGTTTGGATCATAATATAAATCGGCCTACATTAGGTCATGTTTAGCAGTTAAAGTATTCATTTATTCACATCAGTTTATATGAAACAATAAATATTAATTCAACTTATGTACTTGAAAAGTTACAATACATGCACACTCTACATATAAGTAGTGAAAGTGACATATAGATAATATAGAGTTTCCTAAAACAGTACTCAAATATCAAAGGTAGAGTGTTTAATCTTCCTGCTGATTGCACAGTTTGTCCAGAAGGTGATGTTTAACATACTGTAAAAGTGAAACAACAATAATCTGGGGCCAATGATGATTTTTGACAGCAAAGGGGTTAAATTCTGACAAAACCTGCAACAGTTATGTTAAGTAGCAATGATATTTGAAACATACTATAATATTAAAATGCATGGAATGTATATTCTAATTATTTACCTTCATGACTTCATGAAATTGTTCTCAGAATGATAGCTTTGTCAGTTTAATTAATGTTCTGTAAAAATATTGACCAGAGAGGATGCTGGCTGAAATATTTTCAGAGTTAAGATGAGTTTAACTGTCTTTTTAAACCAGGGGTAAAATAAAGCATAGACCAAAGGATTCAGACCTGAGTTAATATACAAGACCCAAAATAAAACATTTGTAATTGTTGAAGAAACTGCTGATATGGAATAAATATAGTAAGGTATCCAACAAAGTAGATAAACTGTGACAATGATTCCTAATGTCAGAGCAGCTTTGCCTTCAGATTTCCTTCTAACTGAACCTTCATTTACACATTTGCCACCCTTCATCAGGGTGTTTATAACTTTCACTTGCTGATGTACAGCATAAAATATCTTCAGATATAAAATTATAATCACAGTACAAGGAAAAAGGAAAGACAAGAACAGATCAGCCATACTCCAGGCAGAGTTAGTCATAAAGGGACACTCTCCATAACACCCATGTGTTCTGCTCGATGGATCAAAATATCCGTTATCTGTTATGAAAGAAATATTGTATGCTGAAGACCACACCCAGCAGATACATATTATAATCAAAGTTTTAGTTGTAGTTATTTTTTTTTGGTACAGTAAAGGGTGACACACAGCCACATAACGATCAACAGCAATTAAAGTCAAATTATAAAGAGATGCTGAAATGAGCAGCCCTGTTATTACCAAAAACACTCCACAGAAAGTTTCTCCAAAGTACCAGCAGATCTCAATCTGCCTCGAGGCCTCTATGGGCATCACAAGTCCAACAAGCATGTCTGCCACAGCCAGAGAGAGAATGATGAGGTTGGTTGGAGTGTGAAGCTTCTTGAAGTGAGAGATGGAGATGATCACCAGCAGGTTCAGAAACACAGTCCACACTGACAGCAATGAAAAAAACATATACATGATATTGGATTCATGCCTGAAGTGTTTTCCCCTGATACATGATGAGTTGATGGCAGGAAAGCAGTACTGGATCTCATGATCCTCTGTCTCATAGACCATGTGTGAGCCTCCTCCTTTTAGGAGTTTGTTCTGCTTTCCTTACAGTACTTTCATTTATACAGTGTCTGGATCAAACTGACCAACCCATCTACCGCCCACTCTGATTCTGCATAATGAGATTTAATTATTTGTTGTATGTATTAATTTATTCACACAGTAGTCTGTTCAACAGCTCATAATAATGTTTTTGGTAACACTTAACTTTGGAATAGGGAATAATTATTCAACATTAACTATGACTTTCCCTTCAATAAGCTCCTATTTCACTGCTTATTGATAGTAAGTAAGGTAGTTGTTAAATTTAGGTGTTGGGTAGGATTAGTGATGTAGAAGTAATTGTCCACAGAAAACCCTCAAATATACAGTTAAGTGTTACAACACATCACTCTGAAGACAGAGTTGAACCCAATTTGAAACTGAGGAAACAGGTAATTATTGAAAGGTGAGTATGCAAGCAAGTCACAAATCTTTCCAAACTGTCTTTGGTAGATAAGAGTCACACATAATGAAGGTGATCTAACGATTGCTACAAACATCCAGGTAATCAGAAAAACAACACTGGACATAACAGAAACAGTCACTCTCTGAGAACATTACTAGAGAGCTGGTTGGAACATCCATACTCAGAAATCAGGTACAATAGGTATCTTGAAGCAAAATATAACTTAAGAGTATGTGTTGAAGTATTTTATCAATCAAAATATGAATTAATAATGTATAATCAATGTGAATCTAGCCATTTATATATGCAGTTATAGTTCCATTATAATCATTTGGGCCTGTGTGTAAAAAGGAAAAAAGCATGCATAGCAAAATACAGACCATCAGATGAAAACATCTGGAAACGTACAAGTGGGCCTTATTCTAACAAGTCTATGGGGCCCCTTTTCTGTAGAGAGGAATCAAATTATATGTATAATGAAAAATCTATGAAATGTATAGAATATGCCTTACCCTGTATAAACAGAAAAAACTATAAATAAGGAGAAGCCGAATAACAATCAGGAATTTTGTGTGATTCTTCAGATTGTAGTGTATTTTAGTCTTCCATGGATCTGAGGAATCAGTCTGACGAGTCTGTGTCGGATATTTTGTCTTATGTCAAAATAGGGTGTCCAACTTTACTATATGCTGTATTTTCTTAATGTCTGCACCAAGGAGGTCTGATCATATATTTTGTCATACTGTATGTCCAAATAGAGTGTGCAGATGCACCATATACTATACCCCTGCACTCTCTGCACATTCCATTCTCACGCAGGCCTCTACATACAGTCAAATGCATGATTATAACAGTAGAATAACTTGATACATAAATGGCTAGATTCACATTGATTATGCCTGATTAGTTTACATATTGACCAATAAAAATCTTCCACAAGATCAGCGGCAGACGACACTACTTTTGGCACCTCAGATGGGACTGGAAAAAAGCAGCAGAATGGAGGACCACTTTTGGACTGACTAACGAGTAACATAAACAACGGTGGCCACCATAAAATAATGGAAGCATTTTTATGCATATATAGCATATTTTTGCTTATATAATAAGAGTGTGTTGCTTGCCGGTTGGTTAGGATCTGCTCTTCCAAATGTAGAAATAAATGATTAATTTAATAGATGTTTTTTTTTTTTTTTATTCCAGAAGAAATAACTGCATGCACACATTTGGTTTACTGTTAGGAAGGCCTTGACAGGAGACCTAAATTGAAACTAGATGGTGTAGGCAGAAATACATCGCATGCAATGGTCTGTGTTTATTCTAGACTGGGCCTAAAAGGGATGGCAATAAACGTGAAGCAGATATAGTAAGAAAGCTCACAAAATTCCACAGATACCACTGGGCATTAATCCCTGCTGGCCACTGATTTTTTTACTGAGTTGAGGGAAACATTGTTATAAATTGAAGCAACACCTCCCCCTTTACCTTTTGGATGTGGCTTATGTTTATAACAGTAATCTTGGGGGGTAGGCTCATTTAAAATAATGTCATCTATCACTAGCACTCACTGTAATGTTTTTTCTATCTGCTTTTATTCCTTCTCTCTCTCTCTCTCCCTCTCTCTCTCTCTCTCTCTCTCTCTCTCTCTCTCTATATATATATATATATATATATATATATTTCTACTACGGGAGAATGCCATAGAATGCTTGAATCTGACTGACAAACATTCTAAGGTGTGCAATTATTTTCAGGCAAATGCACGGCAAACAACAACCCATTCTCACTCCAAAGGCGTCAAAAACCGAAGCATGGTCAAGCGCCCCTAGCGTCACTTTTATGACGCCAAATGTGCCTCTCGGCGTCGACTATCGAAGCACTACGACCTTCATTGCTTTCAGTGGGAAACTTTCGGCGTCAGAATTCGACACGAGGACATGAGATGTTTATCGTTATGAAATCACGTTCAAGAAATCTCATTCAGCACACATCGCGCGATACTTGCTAACAGTTCCACAGTTTGGGTGAGTAGTCGTATATACGCTCTTTTAATGCCTTTTATCAAATGTATTCTGTCTTCTTTATTAATCAGATTAGTGCCATATGTTTAATCGCTGTATTATATCGGTCATCCGCGGCTGTCTTTGAGTTTCATTGCGTTTAAATAAATGAACACAGCTGCTAATTAGTCTGATTAAACTCTATCTGTCACGTGACGTGCCATAGAACTTCGATCCGTTTTATATTATTATTAATTTCAGGATCAATGATGTTAATTGTATTTGTAGTAAAATCATGGTAATCATGACACAATAGTAATAAATGAAATGTGAAGTTAAAACACAGTAAATGGGACATTAGTAACTGTAACTGTAGTTTTACTATGATATATTAATAATCAATACAACAATACAATAATCACCAAACCAGCTATGTTTGTATCACTGTAATGTTAGTGTTTTTATGTGCTTTTATATGACAGAAATCACAGTAATCATGTGTTCTGTACCATGCTTTTAATACCTTTTAATGTGAATCCAAAAAAAAAAAAAAAAATCAAATTAAAAATAAATAATAAAACATGTATTTTTCCATCTTGCAGTTCATTCATATCAGTTTATATATATATATATATATATATATATATATATATATATATATATATATATATATATATATATATATATATATATATATATATATAATATTTTGCTCACAGATCATTATTAACATTCTGTATATAATTCAATTTTATTTTCTCTCCCCTTTTTTATTATTTTTATTTTTAGCTGAAAAGACGTAAAGGCAGTCAGCCCAGTGGTGTTTTTCTGGAGAGGGATTCCTTCAGAAATGGAGAAGACAGAAAGCTGCGGAGGCAGATATTTGCAGCAGTAAGTCTGTGATAGTTTGTCTCTTTTATCAAAAATTCCTGCTATTATAATTTGTACAGCATTTGTTGTTTCTTAAACTGTTGCACTGTCCAAATACCCACACTTGCCATCTTTTCACTTCACCACTTGATTACTTATTTGAAGTCTTTCCTGTATTTGGCCTAGTGTTCGAGTGAGCATGATGACCACGAGTGTGTGTCGAACTTTTCATGACCTGATGACTGTGTTTCCCAATCCTGATCCTGGAGAACCCCAGCACTGCACGGTTTTGGCGTCTCTCTTATCTGACAAACACACTTTTGAGGTCTTGGAGTCTTCACTGATGAGCTGATGAGTTGAATCAGGTGTGTTTGATCAGGGAGACATCTCAAATGTGCAGTGTTGGGGTTCTCCAGGACCAGGATTGGGAGCCACTGCCTTATGGGACACTTATGTGTTTAAAGAGATTTTTAATATCCAATTATCAATATTTCACATACTGTACTAAACACATCACAGTCTTAATAATCCAGTTTAACACTTGTATGATATTGTACAAGCCCCAGGACGGTCTCATCTGACACTATCAAAAGAATTCATATGACTATAGCTTGTTATTAATTACTTGCTTTCAATAATGGATTCATTTAACATTTAATTTTACAGCATCTTTACAGAGGCTGCTTTTATGGTCTAAACAAAACACAGTGTAATGTATAAGTTGAATGTAATGTAATATTTCTGTTTTACAGGATTGTTTGAGGATAACGCTGCAGTTCTCCATCATGCACAAGGACTCACCTCGTTAACTCTTTTCCCCCGCACACACAGAAATGGTCCCTGGATCAGTGATTAGACTTTGCAGTGGTTTGATTTTTGCAGAAGATGTAACTTTGTTTTATTTATAAGCTCATAATGAATACATTACAGAACCAGTGATGAAAACAATAGTTAAAAATAGTATGTTTCGTATTGATAAAGCATTTTGTTCTCTTTTTCAAGCTTCATACAGTGAACTTTTTAGACTTTAATTAAGAGTTTTAGTAAAGGAGATATTCATACACAGTCATCCCCTAGCTCCAGTCATGAAGTGAAATCATGATGTTATGTCAAAGCTAGCAGGTGTTTGTTTTCCTGAACACTTTCTCTGTCTTTCATTGTTCAGACAATCAGTGTTTATTTGATGCTGTGCTGATTGAGTTTTATAGATGATATTGCACACTTGACATGCATGTCTTCATGGTGTTTTTTTTTTGTGAGTTTGAAACATTTACATTGTGTTGTATAACATTTTGGTCAATTTAATTTTTTTAATAAAATTGATCTTTTTCCAGTGTTCTCTGAAAGACATACTGTATTTACTGTTTTGTTTTTTAATAAAAGCATTTTCATTTGCATATTGAAAATAGTTAATGTTTACAACATAACTGCCTTTTTATTTTTTATGGTGGCAAAAACGAGCTTGGTGACAGAGGATGCAGTGTAGTAATTTGGGCATGTTGTCTTTAAATGAGTTTGACATATAAATAAATAATGGAAGATCCTTACAAAAATATGCATGTTTATTATGCTTTATGTATTTATTTGTTCATTCATTCATTCATTTTTTTATTTTATTTTCTTTTTTTATTCCTAGGGTTCAAATGGTAGAGAATGGTAAATCACAGAAACACAAATGTTAACAATTTTAACTTTAAAACACAATGTAATATACAATGTAAATTTTAGAAGCACGTCATTTGATTAGTAAATATATTTGTCTTTGGTCAAAAAAAAAAAATACAAATCTTAAAAATGTGTCTTATATTTAATGAGAGGAATCTATCTGTTGGATACAACTGCGACTGCTGGGCATGTGCACATCAATATTGCCCAATTTTTGTCAAGCTGAACAACGGAGGAAGGTGAAGACGTTAATAAAACAGAATCTAATAAGTAGCAAGCTTAATCTATTGTTAACCGAATCTATCCCTTCAGCCGAAAAACGAAAGACATCTGTCATACATGGATAAGGAAGTGTGACGCTGCTGCTCAGCTTTGATGTCATTGGCTATGACTTTTCAGGACAGTCTGTGGTTGGACTATCTTTTAACCCATATTAAACAGCGCATCATGTTAAAAAGTATGTTTTGCTCCTATCATCACATTAGTAATATATTAAGTCAACAATGAAGTGTTGCTATCTTGAGAAAAATGACCTCTTTAGCGAGATCCTAATCCTAACCCTAAGCATAACTTCAATGAACTACAAAAACAGCCCCCTAGTGTTGCCTTTCTATAGATAGAACGACGGAGGCTTGTGGGTAATGTAGTTTAAAACTTTTTATTAACGAAACTAAATAAATTATTTATTTTAAGGTAAACTGGATATCTAAATATGTTTATTGTGCAAACATCTGTGATATATTTGAGAGGCAGGCTGAAATGTGGTATTTTACAGTGAGCAATATTTAAAATGCTTTTATGCCAGCTTTCCACTTATTTCTGAAAACTGAGCTCAACATTATTTTATCAGCATAGCATAAGTAATAATCCTGCCCATTTTCTCTTTGATATGTTAATTGGACTCTGATTTACAGCCATTTGAAATGTACAGTTTTGGGCTCTTCCGGGGGGTGCTACTGGGCCCCTGGGGGTAGCAGGGCAGTAAAACCTACATATATGTATTCTCCTCATCATGAACAACAAACTGAGCTGAGTCACATTTATATCTGACAGTTTTCACAGTCCTCTGTTTTCTATTCTATTCATCATGGCTATTATACCTTTTGACAGGACATTGTGAGGCCATCTGATGAAACATGGAAAAATTAGAAAGAAATGATTTAATAATGAAAATAATAGATTATTTCTTTGATTTTTGAAGTAAATGGCAAGAAATATAATGGATGAACCTGCAACAACTTGCCATTATCTATTCCCCACTGTAAAGCAGTAATCAAGGACAATGTATACACATTGTGATACTTCACTATTACACAAGGACAAATTCATGCAGTGCTAAGAATATTAATTTATATATATATATATTAGCATTATATATAACTAATTAGCCGAAATCAGTGTAAAAATGTCCTCCTCACCCCCGTATCTTGCTCCTCATGTGCTGGACATCAGTAATGTGCGTGCTCTTGGTTTTAATGCAGTACAAGATCCACATTGATCATTCCTGCTACATTCTCAGTTATCCCTCAAGTGTTTGTAACAATAAAGCCCATGGAACCATATTGTAATGCACAATAATTAATCTCGTAACTCCCTGTATTTCACAAAAAATGTGCATATTTGTTACTAAAATATAAAAAAATACTTTCTGGTGTACTGATGTCCCAGATGTTATTAATCCGATCAAAAATGTTTATGTCTTAAATAAAAAAATAATCCCAATAATTAATATGTCGTTTTTCCAAGTCTAAAATAAACACATATGAGCCTACCTAGTAAAATGATGTATTTACCAAGAATCTTCAGAACACAATATTCACCATTTTCATTTTATTGAAGCATAGACTATAAAGTTGATAAAGTAGCATCAAGACAAATAAGATTCAATGAAAATAATTATCATCAAAGATACATTAACCTCATATATAAATCAGTTCACACAGATGAGTGATGAAATGTCCTTAAGTCACACAGTCCCATCCAGTCAACTGTGATACAGATCATGTGATACATATAAGACATGAGATACTGTTCCAGAAAATAATGATTCCCATCATCACATCTAAACTGGTTTCATCTCCCCATTGTGTTCTTCTTCTCTCGTGTCTGGAAACTGTTTGTGGTTGATATCCAGCACTGATGTGGTGTAGCTTGTTCTCAGCCAGAGGATCTCTCAGTCCTAACATCCCAGACCTGGTCAAAGTGAAACAAACAAAGCAGAAGAAGTTGTTTAATGGACAGAGAGCGCAGCTTATGTTCTGTGTGGTTTTAGCAGGGTGAGTAACTATGACCCTTGTAGTACTGTACACTTACCATTCTTCAAGCTGTTTTAAGACCTTTTGAGAAGCTTTTTCTCTGAAGACAATTTACCACATCCACTCCTTTCAAGAGCATCACTTGGTCAAAACCTCTCATTTGGCTGATGAGATCATCTGTACAAATAAAAATACTGCAATAAATATGTCATTCTCCAAGAATTAAGAAAAAGTTACAGAAGCAAAGGTCTTGCTCATGAGACTGCATTAGCATGTGTAGTTCTCAGAGACTCTAGAATTCATCTATTGTTGCAGTAAATGTGTTTTTTTTTCCTCTAGAATCTTTCTCCAAAGTTCCTGACTTCTCTCACAAATGTGTTTTAGTCTGTGCAGTGTAAGGCCTGGCTTCAAACCAATCCACTATCAATTCACAATTTATAACATAACATTTACAAAACAATGAAATAATGTCAATTGGTGTTTATATCAACTAAACCAATTTCATGATACTTGTCTGCTTTTAAAACAGGTGGTGTGTTTTTAAAAACATAATATTAAAAATGTCCAGTCACACTTTGCTAACATGCTGTAATTGTAATAGTATAAAACGAAATCAAGGCTGACATGACCAGTTCTGTGAGAGATCATCATAAAATGTTGTATAACACAGCATTGCTTCAACACACACATACCAGAGGACTTCTGTTTGTTTGAGCTCAAGATGGCCGTCTTCATTCCTCATCCTGAGCAAATCATTTCCTTGGTCTTCCTTCTCTTCTGTGAAACAAGATAATCTCTACTTACTCTGTGTGCAATTAATATTGCTCATTAAACATAATTAAATTAATTTAAAGTAAGATTCAGACCAGAGCATTTTTGGAGTAAACAAATGTACCTGGGAAGAGCTGATCATGGCAAGATTCGCTGAGACTCAGTAATAGCTCTTTTAGGTTTTAGGAAGGTTTGTGAGGGTTGGCTCTTAAAATAGCTGTTGAGCTCGATATTTTAGACCTGAAAAAGAAGAACAGCATTATCTGGAAAAAATCCTGTAAGACAGAAGGAAGGACATATTATTAATTACGTGCAGCTTGTACATTACACCTCTGTAAAGATGCTGTAAAATTAAATGTTAAATGAATCCATTATTGAAAGCAAGTAATTAATAACAAGCTATAGTCATATGAATTCTTTTGATAGTGTCAGATGAGACCGTCCTGGGGCTTGTACAATATCATACAAGTGTTAAACTGGATTATTAAGACTGTGATGTGTTTAGTACAGTATGTGAAATATTGATAATTAGATATTAAAAATCTCTTTAAACACATAAGTGTCCCATAAGGCAGTGGCTCCCAATCCTGGTCCTGGAGAACCCCAACACTGCACATTTGAGATGTCTCCCTGATCAAACACACCTGATTCAACTCATCAGCTCATCAGTGAAGACTCCAAGACCTCAAAAGTGTGTTTGTCAGATAAGAGAGACGCCAAAACCGTGCAGTGCTGGGGTTCTCCAGGATCAGGATTGGGAAACACAGTCATCAGGTCATGAAAAGTTCGACACACACTCGTGGTCATCATGCTCACTCGAACACTAGGCCAAATACAGGAAAGACTTCAAATAAGTAATCAAGTGGTCAAGTGAAAAGATGGCAAGTGTGGGTATTTGGACAGTGCAACAGTTTAAGAAACAACAAATGCTGTACAAATTATAACAGCAGGAATTTTTGATAAAAGAGACAAACTATCACAGACTTACTGCTGCAAATATCTGCCTCCGCAGCTTTCTGTCTTCTCCATTTCTGAAGGAATCCCTCTCCAGAAACACCACTGGGCTGACTGCCTTTACGTCTTTTCAGCTAAAAATAAAAATAATAAAAAAGGGGAGAGAAAATAAAATTTAATTATATACAGAATGTTAATAATGATCTGTGAGCAAAATATTTATATATATATATATATATATATATATATATATATATATATATATACAAATAAATATATATATATATATATATATATATATATATATATATATATATATATATATATATATATATATATATATATATATATATAAACTGATATGAATGAACTGCAAGATGGAAAAATACATGTTTTATTATTTATTTTTAATTTGATTTTTATTTTTTTTGGATTCACATTAAAAGGTATTAAAAGCATGGTACAGAACACATGATTACTGTGATATCTGTCATATAAAAGCACATAAAAACACTAACATTACAGTGATACAAACATAGCTGGTTTGGTGATTATTGTATTGTTGTATTGATTATTAATATATCATAGTAAAACTACAGTTACAGTTACTAATGTCCCATTTACTGTGTTTTAACTTCACATTTCATTTATTACTATTGTGTCATGATTACCATGATTTTACTACAAATACAACTAACATCATTGATCCTGAAATTAATAATAATATAAAACGGATCGAAGGTCTATGGCACGTCACGTGACAGATAGAGTTTAATCAGACTAATTAGCAGCTGTGTTCATTTATTTAAACGCAATGAAACTCAAAGACAGCCGCGGATGACCGATATAATACAGCGATTAAACATATGGCACTAATCTGATTAATAAAGAAGACAGAATACATTTGATAAAAGGCATTAAAAGAGCGTATATACGACTACTCACCCAAACTGTGGAACTGATAGCAAGTATCGCGCGATGTGTGCTGAATGAGACTTCTTGAACGTGATTTCATAGCGATAAACATCTCATGTCCTCGTGTCGAATTCTGACGCCGAAAGTTTCCCACTGAAAGCAATGAAGGTCGTAGTGCTTCGATAGTCGACGCCGAGAGGCACATTTGGCGTCATAAAAGTGACGCTAGGGGCGCTTGACCATGCTTCGGTTTTTGACGCCTTTGGAGTGAGAATGGGTTGCAAACAAAGTTCCAAGCAGGTCTCAACCACGTCAATATCACTTCGAAAACTGATTTCAGTTATTTTAAAGGTTCTTACAGCCCAAAGCAGCAAAATAACCAAAACCCATGACAACACTGCCCAAGCAAATAAATATAGTAAATAATAGAGTAAAATGACAGATTATTTCCATGTTTTACACAAAATTATGTCTTCTGATGTATGAAAAGCACATACTTTATCTCTCTTGCATGCTCTCGAATAACTAGTTATTATGCATTTGCATTTAGTAGACGCTTTTTTCCAAAGCGATTTATAATGCATTCAGACTATCAATTTTTACCTATCATGTGTTCCTGGGGAATCGAACCACCAACCTTGCACTTGATAGCACAATCCTCTACCAATTGAGCTACAGGAACACATTACTAACTGCATTAGTGTCCGGATTAGTGACATGTCTGTGTGTTTTTGCCCCTGCGACCCAGTTTTTGTATCCCGAGGTTATTCATTTTGATTCCAAGTGTGTCTAGTTTCTTCCCCATGTGTTCCATGTCCCAGTTAATTTAGTCATCCTATACATCTATGTTTTCCTCATTATCCTGCCTTTAAAAACCCTAGTCCTTTCAGTTCAGTTTTGTTGGGTCTACCAGTTAAGTATGTGTGTCTTCCTTGTGTCTTCCTATTTTTATTGTTGACTTTACCCCTGTGTTGGGTTAATAAACACTCTCGATTATTCCTCGGCTCTGTGTTCCTTCTGGCTGTGCAGTGAGACAGAAGAACCGACTGAACAAAAGTTGTGTGTGTCCCCTGTGTTTTGTTGGTCAGTTTTTTCATTCCGTTGAATGTACTACGGAGCCCAACCCATCAGAGCAGGTGTGAGAGCCATCTACAGTGCCCACTGCAAGGGACACATCTGCAGATGGTGTGAGCGTGGAGTGGAGTGGAACCCTCTGCATTGCGGCTGAGGGTGAGCCGAGTAAGGAGCATGGTTGGTGTTAAAACCAGGAGGGGGATCTGACTGACTGGGAATTGGAACTGGAAATTTAACTGCCCCCTCTCCTCCCTCTGCTTCTCCGCTGGTCTTGTCCAGCCCTCCTTCATCCTTGGTTTCCTCATCCAGCTCAGATAAAATGCATTTTCAATTGTCATTACAACATGTATGTTACTGTTTTCCTTATTTGGTCCTTCCGATGTCTGTCTTACTGAAGTATTTGTATCCAGCTGTGTGTCATAAATTAGTTATTTTTTTCCCAGGTGTGTTCTAATATGTCGTGTATAAAGTGTTCCCTGTGTTGAGCTTTCTGTCCGCTGTTAATTGTTACATTTTTTTAGGAGGTTCCAGTATGGACTATGGCCTCCCGGTCCCCTGACCTGCCATGGCCTCCAGAGTCTCCATATCTGCCATGGCAAACCGAACTGCCTGCTCTGCCAAGGCTTCCTGATCCGCCCTGGAGGTTGGTGACAGGGTGGAGACAAGGAGAGCCAATCCTCTCCTATTATATTTTTACAGTGCAGAATGAGCCGTCACATGTATGTTCCTGTTTTCCTTATTTGGTCCTTCCTGTGTCTGTCTTTGTTCCTACTTCCTTCGTTCCTAATGATGTGTCATTAATTAGTTCATTTGTTCCCAGGTGTGTTTTATTGTGTCGTGTATAAATAGTGTTCCTTGTGTTGGGTGTTCCCGGTGAGATGCACCCATGGAAGAAAATTTGGAAAAATAATCTTAATTGATGACTTCTGATGAATATTGTGGAAACTAATTGATACATTTAGATAAATATATTCCAAACATTATGCCCGCAGCCTCTCGCTTCTCTTGTGATTTATCTCCTGATGCGTGCCCTTTGGAGTCGATTAACGCATATACTCGTTATGAGTCATTTTCTCCTGAAAAAGAACTTAAATTACACTTTCAGTTTTGATCGTACAGATAAGAGCAATACATCAATCGAATCTGTAAAGGGACTACTTTTTTTTTAAACAGACATAATACATATTCAGAGGCGCCGTAGTGTACGTGATTACGTCATCGCATTTTGAGAACATTGATTTGTCAGAAGAAACCAATGCTTTCGTTCCTCTGAGCCAAACAGAAATTATTTTTGACGCTTAGTCCCACCCCGTGCCCAGATTGGTTCAAACTGTCCCATATTAAACCAATAAGTAGTCTTTTAAACTACTACTTAACATATTGCTTTGGTAAATGAATGAAAA
>NC_068380.1:272770-298830 GCF_023724105.1 Carassius gibelio | reverse complement strand
TCATCTTTGAAACAACACTATGATAGTGAATAGCTCAATGAAAACACTTGACCAAAATTTGCCTGTCATTGTATGAATTATACAGATTCATAAACCCATTTGTAAATGTTGTGCGATAGCTTGTTGCAAGCACTATTTGTGTTCATGAGCCGTCCCCTCATGATTTATTGTTTACCGAAACTTGGGGAGAAATCGTGAATTTTTCCATTTAAGCACAGAATTTATTATTATTATTTTTATTATTATTATATATATTTTTTTCAGAATACAATTCATTTCAGAGCTGCATTACAGAAGGTCTTGGCTACGGTTAATTCCCCTCGCTGAATTGACATATGTTGGCATTTTCCAGTTTACCTCTTCATGCAGTTTAACATCATTATGGATGTTTTTCAGGCAGCATCACTACAGAACCTTTAATGTTCTCATGTGTCACACGACACTACAGTATCAATAATTCGGTGTCACATCTTAATGGATGAAGTGGTTTATAACTTTACATTGTTCGACTCTGCTTTTGCATGCAGCTGGCGGATGCAGTGTGTAATGCCGCTTCACACTTTTTTGGCAGTTTGGTGTAATTTAGAAACAGTGCCTAATGTGGGGGAGGTTTCCCTT
The DNA here is from genome assembly GCF_023724105.1 of Carassius gibelio. Classification (NCBI taxonomy): domain Eukaryota; kingdom Metazoa; phylum Chordata; class Actinopteri; order Cypriniformes; family Cyprinidae; genus Carassius; species Carassius gibelio. Next base: position 298,212 of record NC_068380.1, on the reverse strand, counting down.
GCTTCGGCGATCAGCTCTCAACTCAACCGGTCCAGAAATGTCCTGGTGCACCCGATGACATTTGAACTGAGTTCTCTTGCTGCAGCGGACACGCACACTCAGTAGATGATGGGCGGGAAATGTGAAATGACAGAACTGATAATGCACCAATTACAAGAAAGAATCACTAGTTTCACAACTGTATTGTATACCATTAAAGGAAACAATTAATGGCAGTAAGTTACAGACTTTGCGAAGCAACAAAACAAGTGGGTATACTTGCGTATGACCCCGACTATACCACTAGTGTGGTAAGATAGGAGATGGCCTTAGTGTATATGTGATCATGTTCGGCCAAATGACTGAGCGCACGACTGAACACTAGAGGTTCAAATATTAGTCTGTTAATTCCAAGCAAGTGCGAGCAGTTATTAAATATATTAATGCATTAATATATATATATATATATATATTTTTTTTTTTTTGCATGTCATTGTAGGCCACTTAGTATGTCCCAAAATTGAAAGCACGAGCACATATAAACACCATTTTGGATTAGATAACGTCTCATGTAAACAGTCCACCGAATCTTTAAATCTGAATGAAAAAATAAAATACATGTAAACGTGGCTATTGATATCGCGTTCTTATAAGCCTATGTATAGAAGCCATAGAGTGTTAAATGGTGCTTTTGAAGCTGCATGCCTCTGAAACACTTACACAGCTAATGTGATATCAACCATAGAAAAGAACACCAGTGACATGGAGATTTCGCCGTCAAATACAGCGAACCCCAGGTGAAATGCTTACACGAGATGCTGGTCTCATTTGACCCTGTTCTCATGGCTTTATCAGCGTGTCCACAGAGCGATTGCATGCTCTTGCTGCATATTGCTGCAGATGTATGAACACAGATGTATAAATGCTTCTGCAAATATACTCAATATTCGTTCCTGCAACTGATGCAAAATGATGTTAACCACCAGGCAACATACACAGCGATATGGTATGGTATGTGTTTACATAATATATAAGTGTGTACTATATGTATTTATATGTACTGTATATATGAATACAGTTACCATGTGCTTCTGGTTGTGGTAATTTCTTTACCTCTGATGACGGATATGATCGCTGTCTCACGTGTCTGGGCTGCAAGCATGCTAAGACAGCTTTTGTGGATGGTTCATGTCCACTCTGTGAGCACATGTCCATGGCTACGCTGAGGATGCGGCTCTCATTCATTATTAGGGCTGGGTATTGTTCAAAATCTTTCGATCCGGTGCCAATTTCGATACCTCAGTTTCGATACCGGTTCCTAACGATACTTTTTTCGATACCATATGTTTTAAAATCCATTTCAACATCAACACAAATACATTAAACGCAAAACTTTTATTTCTCACCTTAATTAAAACAAATTCTGGTAACACTTCACGCTCAGGATAACATTATTAATACAACTGGTTGTGCTTTTTGGATAGGGGTGTGCCATTCAGGGGCAGACTGGGACCAAAAAGTGGCCCTGGACTTTCTGGCCCACAGCAGCCCACCACATCTTAACGCAAACGCCCCTGTTTTGATATCATTTATTAATTTAATATTTAAGTAAACAGTTTGGGGATTTTAACCAATAGGGCAACTGATCCACCGTTGAAAAAAAAAAAGAAGAAAAAAGAACAGCAGCTGTTCATTTAGCGACTCCTAGTGAGCAATACATGCTCATCAAGACACAAACATTCTTCTAGAACTAACACTTTGCATTCAGTTAGCAGATCCATACGAATCATGCATGAAATAGAAGTTTATAAACTCAAACGACAGCTTTATTTTGCTTTACAGTTCAAGTCACACAAAATTTGTAACGTTTCTGAAATGCTGCTCGCACTTGTTTCTAAATATTGCTGATTCAAGCGTTTAAAACAATTCGCGCGCGTTCGGAGCTTTCACTCACTCATTGAAAGCACGCGCTGCGAGAAGCATTTCAGACAATGCACGTACAGAGAATGAATTCATCTTTTGCGTATCGTGACTTCTGAATGAACACATACACACACAATTATATCAAAATAATTGTCTCTACAAGTATTCTCGTAAATACTTGTGTTTCAAGATACACAATGGAGTAAACCAAACAGGGAGGGAGGGCAAAACACTCTTCCAAACAAATGCTTCATTAACACCGGCTTTGGTTGCAATACTCTTATCGCATATGTTGCACTTTGCTGACTCGGCATCCACTTTTATAAAGTGTAGCCACACTTTAGACCTCTTTGTCATTGTAAAACGGAAACGTTTTGAGAAAAAACAACTACAGTTGTGTTGTGTGACTGCGAGTATCTTCAGAAATGCTCCCCGTCACGTCCTTACATGCACATATGCTACAAGCTCACACAGACACAGCCACTTGGCAAAAAAAAATAAAAAATCCGGCCGCTTGGCTTTTGGAACCGAACTTTGGCACCGAAAGATAAAAAAATGTTCGATACTCATAGTATCGAAGTTTTTCGTTCGATACCATAAAGGCATTGAAGTTCGGTACCCAGCCCTATTCATTATAAGTCTTCCATTGAGTTCTAACTAGTCCAGTGCCACTGGTCGTATAGATCCCAGAGCCGTTTTGTTTAGGGACAAGGGAGACCTGAGGATTATGTTCAGGAATGTTCCACCGGGCCATCCCCAATGGCAGTCCTGAACCTCACAGCATAGCACCATCGATCAGTTTTATCTAGCAGCAGACACATTGTCTAATGAAATTGACTTGAGGAGGATAAGATGTCAATCGCAGCATCAGAGGAGGGGCTTTCGTTTTCTGATGCTGAAGACTTTTTGGCGGCTGCAAAATTGGAGTCAGAGGCAGAGTAGACCGCCATGCTCCTTCGAGCTGCCAAGAGTATCGGGATGGAGGTGAATTTGCCTGTATCCTCCAAACACTCAAGGCTGAACGATTGGTTTCTGGGCTCTGGACACGACTCTCAGCCATGCTTCACCCCAGTTACTTTCTTCCTGGAGGTTCATGAAGAGCTCACCAAAACATGGAAGGCCCCCTACACCACCCGGTCACGATTAAGCTCTTCCCTCCTCATTAACCTCTATAATGTGGCAGCAACGGTGTACGTTGAAGTTCCCGAGTTGGAGTGTTCGGTTTCAGTGCACTTGCAGTGCCTGCAAAATGCAGTCACTTGGATGAACAATCTGCACTTCCTGTACAAAGCGTGCAAGTCTTCAGCCCTGACTGCCAAGGCTTACATTGCCATGCTGCAAGTAAACCCAGCCAAGAAACTCCAGTTGCTAAATCGCCACGGTCTGGGTCTTCATCTGCCCATCGCCTAAGGGCACCCCCCTCAACAGGGTCGTCAAGCTTACTGTAGGAAGAGGGTGCAGCTTACTTCTCAGGGCACCATTAAGTCTTCCCAGAAGACCAAGAAGTGCCCCGAGATGGGCAGCCCAGAGATGGAAGGGGTTGCATGAACATCTGGGCTCCCATTCCTGGGGAAGGGCTAGGGGCGTTCAACAATGTTGTGGCCTGGTTCCCACATTCTGAATAAAGGATAAATGTCCTACATCTTTGGGTGTGTGGTGTCAGGATCTGTCTGTGAACAACACTCTGCTTTCACACTGTCAGTATTAGCACAGTGTGTCACCACTCAAGATGTTGCAGTTTCAGGATGCTCTGCTTTCTCACATTTCCCCTGCTATCTCTCCACGTGACTTGGAGAGTCAGGTCAGAGTTGGGGAGTCTCCTCTGCCTCTACTTCAGGACGCCATGCTTCCTGGGTTGGGCCCTTTTCCTCCCCTCTGCTACCCCACCATGGGTATGTCAGGAATCGTCCTGCTCGCTGTTTTGGGGCCTGGTTAGCGCTCCCTAATCCATTTCGCTGGCTAATTCAGATGATTTTACTCAGCAATGCAACTTAGTTCTACAAATCATGCTTTGAGTTTGGGCTGGCTGATTCTCATGTTATCTTAAGGCCACGGCTCAGTTATGTGCCCAAAGTTTCCACCACTCCCTTTGGGGACCAGGTGGGGAATGTGCAAGTGCTGCCCTTGGAGGAGGCAGATCCAGCCCTTATGTTGCTTTGTCATGTTCATGCTTTGTGCATATATGTGGAATGCACCCAGTGCTGGAGACTCTTTGAGCAGCTCTTTGTATTCTCTTTGAGACTCTTTGAGCAGCTCTTTGCCTCCTTCTGGGCATCACTCCAAATGGAATGACATCTGCAGAGCTGTGGGCTGGGCAGACCTAATACTTTTGTGTGATTCTATAAGCTCTGGGTGGAGCCAGTTTCCTCCCGTGTGTTGGGTATGAACAGTTAATTTGCTGGAGGTCTGGCTTGCTTTAGTGCCGTTCCTTTAGTTAGGATTTGATCGCTTATCTTCTTCCAGCACGTTTCCTGGCATTCAAACTTTTACAGGGAGGGATTAAGGAATATTGAAAGCTTAGAGGATTTTTTATTTAATTTTTTTCAACAGGATGCAGTTAAGTGCTTGTGGAAGAGATTTAATTTTTTAGCTATTAATTGAATATTGTCAGTGATTCTGCTGATTGGATTTGGTTGATACGATCATATCACCAGAAAGGGACAGTGAACAAAAATGTTTGAAAAACTACCTCAGCTAGCATATATTTATATCGGCTATCGGCCCCCCTGCTTGCCAAGATATCAGCATCAGCTGTCAAAAAAATAAATAAATTCGGTCGTCCACTGTTGCGGAACCCATGGCCATTCTGTATGCAAGCATCAATGTATTGAACTTTACACAAGCTGTAACTGGTAGCTATTGCAGACCTGCTGCAGTATGAATCATTGCACATGATTTGATTGCATGTTTTTGAGCATTTGAGCTAATAGCAAGATACTTTAATAAGCATATAAATACACAGCATACACACATCCTAGCTAAAACAGTCCATTTTAATGACACTGAACTACTTTCTATTAATATATTTCACTGTTTAAAGAAATAAATGTATTTAAGTTCTATCAACATTTCACATTTCTACTATTTTGTTCACATCTTGGAATTTTCTTTTTTCACAGTAGACTCTAGTATTGGCTTATCCGTGAACTATACAGGGGAAAAAAAAATGCATATTAGGCATTATCTGCCTCAGTAACCATTCATGTTCATTTAATTTTGTTTTGTACAATGAAAGTGGTTTTGTTCAGTGAAATGGGGAAGAAGTCCTCCTGCCTAACCTCTCCTTTACTGTTTAAAAATGTCAGATTTGTTACAACATGATTGAGAGTAAATGATAAGTTGACATTTCACACATGCTGTAATTTCAAAGTTTTGCTTTAGTTCAAAAGAAAATAAAAATTAAATCCCCACTGTAAATCATGAATAATAATCTGTAAAAATGTCAATCAGCGAGGATGCTGGCTGAAATATTCTAAAAGTTAGAATGTATTTAACTGATATTTTAAACCAGCGGTAAAATAAAGCATAGACAATAGGATTCAGTCCTGAGTTTATATGGAAGGTCCATGTTAGAAATGTCATAGAAGTGGAAGAGATTGCTGTGGTTTTTGTTAGAGAACAGATGTAGAATGGAATCCAGCAAAGCAGATAAGCTGTCACAATGATTCCTAATGTCAGAGCAGCTTTTCTCTCAGATTTCCTCCTCACTGAAACTTCCATTACACATTTTACACCGCTCATTTGAGAGTTAATAACTTTCACTTGCCTTTGCACAACATAAAATATCCTCAAATATGCAGTGATGATCACAGTACATGGAAATAAAAAGGAAAAGATCAAATCAATGAATTTCCAAGCATTAGTTATCAAAACAATACACTGGCCATAACACAGTGTTTTGTCTGATGTGTTAAAATATCCGTTACTAATTACATACCAAATATTGTAAACTGAACAGAATAACCAGCAGAGACAGATGCTTATTAAAGTTTTAGTTGTTGTTATTTTCTGCGGGTATAGTAAAGAGTAACACACAGCCATATAGCGATCTACAGCAATTAAAATTAAATTACAAAGAGATGTAGAAAGGAGCAACCTAACGGTGATCACAAACAGTCCACAGTAAGTGTCTCCAAAATACCAACATGTCTCAATTTGCTTGATGCCCTCTACAGGTATCACAATTAGTCCAATAAGCATGTCAGCCACTGCCAGAGAGAGAATAATTAGGTTGGTTGGAGTGTGAAGCTTCTTGAAGTGAGAGATGGAGATGATCACCAGCAGGTTCAGAAACACAGTCCATGCTGACAGCAATAATACAAACATATAGATGATATTGTATTCATGACTAGAGCGTTTTCCCTTGATACATGATGAGTTGATGGCAGGAAAGCAGTACTGAGTCTCATGATCCTTTGTCTCATAGGCCATGAATGAGTCTCCTCCTGTTAGGGAGTTTTTCTGCTCTCCTTACTATTCTTTAATTTATATGGTGTCTGAATCAGACTGGCCCACCCATCTACCACCCACTCTGATGCTGCATTTACATTTTACATTTACATTTATTCATTTAGCAGACACTTTTATCCAAAGCGACTTACAAAGAAGGACAATGGAAGCAATCAAAAACAACAAAAAGAGCAATGATATATAAGTGCTATAACAAGCTCAGTTAGGTTAACACAGTACACATAGGATGGGCTTTTAAATAATATCATAAATAATAAGAAAACAGATAGAATAGAAAAAGAATAGAGCAAGCTAGTGTTAGAGGTCTTTACACACACATACACATGTTACCATCAGATCATCCGGATGGAATGAAAAGTAGAGTTAAGTGTCATCAGCATAACAGTGGTATGAAAAGCCATGTTTCTGAATGACAAAACCTAATGATGCCATGTAGACAGAGAAAAGAAGTGTTCCAAGAACTGAGCCCTGAGGCACCCCAGTAGATGTTGTGACTTGGACACCTCACCTCTCCAAGATTCTTTGAAGTACCTATCTGATAAGTAAGACTCAAACTATTGAAGTGTGGTTCCTAAGATGCCCTTTGCCAGTAGGGTTGATATGAGGATCTGGTGGTTAACCGTGTCAAAAGCAGCGGACAGATCAAGCAGGATAAGTACTGAAGATTTGGATTCCGCTCTTGCCAGTCTTAGAGCTTCAACAGCTGAGAGCAAGGCAGTCTCAGTTGAATGTCCACTTCTGAAGCCAGATTGGTTGCTGTCAAGGAGGTTGTTGTGTTTGAGAAAGGTAGAGACTTGGTTGAACACAGCTCGTTCAAGTGTTTTTGCAATGAAAGGAAGAAGGGAAACTGGTCTGTAGCTCTCTAAAAGAGAAGGGTTGAGGGTGGGTTTCTTAAGTAGTGGAGTTAGACGAACTGTTAATTTTCTGCAAACAGTGTCTAAACAAGATGTAAGAGTGGTGCAGAAAGTATCAGTAGCACTGTTTGCATCAAAAGATGCTACGAGTTTAGGGGAAGGAAGTGAAGATGAAACCATTGCAGATAGCCTGGAGGGTGTAAGTGTGCGTAGGCTACGTCGAAATATGACATGTGGAGTGGTAAGTGATGTTTCAGGGACCATCTTGAGTTTAAGAGTGAGTAAGGGAAGTGATCCGATGTCTGCAATGGAGAAACCAGTACATGATCAGTAGAGCAGTGTCACATATGAATAAGGTCCAGTTGGTTGCCTGATTTTTGAGTAGCAGTAGATGACACTCGGTTGAGATCAAAAGAGGCATGCAGAGTGGGGAAATCAGCATACATAGGTTTATCTAGGTGGATGTTAAAATCTCCAAGAATAACTATGGGAGTACCATCCTCAGGAAAGGTTGAGAGCAACATATCTAATTCATCCAAATGTCGAGGCGGTGCCCGATGCGGTTCCGGAGGCCGAGGCGGTGCCCAAGACCGCACCCGAGGCCGTTACAGAGGCGGTGCCTGAGGCCATTCCCTATGCAGTGTCCGAGATCGCTCCCGATGCCTCGACCGAGGCGGTGCCCGAGACTGTTCCAGAGACAGTGCCCGAAGCCAAGGCGCCTCAGGTCTTCACAGACAGTCCAGAGTCGGGTCAGGTTCCGGTGGACTCTCCGAAGTCGGGTCAGGTTCCGGTGGAGTCTCCAGAGTCGGGTCAGGTTCCGGTGGACTCTCCGGAGTCGGGTCAGGTTCCGGTGGACTCTCCGGAGTCGGGTCAGTTTCCGGTGGACTCTCCGGAGTCGGGTCAGGTTCCGGTGGACTCTCCGGAGTCGGGTCAGGTTCCGGTGGACTCTCCGGAGTCCGGTCAAGTCACTGGGTGGTCTGCTGCTCTGTCCTGGGGGACTCCGGCCTCAACCACGGGGGCGTGGTGGTCCTCTGCTCCGCCCTGGTGGGTGCTTCAACATGCCCTTCTTGGACTTCTGTCTGGTGTTCTTGGTTTCTGTTTTGTTGCTGTCTGTTCCCCCCAGTTAGTCTTGCCATCCACCCCTCCCCCTGATCCTCCTCCATTCCTCCTCCCTCCTGGTTCTCCCTGTTTTATGTTACATTTCTGGTGTTTATTCCCCATGTTTTTCTTTTCCGGCCCTCCGTCCCTCCCCCTGAGCCTCCACCTGTCCGCCTCCCTCCTGGTCTCTGTGTTGTGTCTTGTCTTGGAGCGTCTGGGAGCCGCTCCGTAGAGGGGGGGTACTGTCACAGTGTCTGGGTTGTGTTCCCTGGGGTTCCACTAGATGTCCTCCTTTCTCACGGTGTCTGTCACCAGATCACTTCCTGTTCCCTTATTTGGTCACCTTCCTCCTTGTTGTGTAATTGATTGTTTCCCCACCTGTCTCCTGTTTCCTCATTATCCTTCTGTGTATAAATACCCAGTATGTCTTAGTCTGTGTTACGGAGTCCTTGTTTAATGTCAGTGTATTATTCATGTCCGTCATCCTTGCCTTGCCTTGTCTTGTCTTGCTTTGCCTTGCCCCGTGTTCGTGTCCTGTTTATGTTCCGATTTGGATTCTCTGGTTTTGACCCTGCATGGACTGTTACCTCTCTGGATTATCCCTTAAATAAATCATGCTTACCTGCAATTGGTTCTCTCGCCGTGTTTCAACCATCACGTAACGTGACACTCTCTTGCTCTCTTTATGTTTCTATATGCGTGTAAACACAATTCAGCAGGAAATGAAGACTGATGCCAGGATGCCCCCCCCCCAACTCACTTATATTACACTGCTCATTTATATCACATTACTCACTTACATTAGACTGCTTACTTAAATTACTCACTTATATTACACTGCTCTCTACTATCCATATGCATCTTTGCTCTTTCCTGTTTTTTCACCTTCTCTGAGAGATGATGCATGTCGGTGACACCTGTTGTTGTCCATGTGATGTCCGTCACGCTCTCACGATGGAACAAAATGCAGCAGTAAATTATCAGAATAAATCATCAGCTACTTTGCATCACTAATCTATATTATAGATCAGCACTTCACAGCCTATTAGCCTTTTTTTCCGCTCATACCACGTCCTTCTACCAAAATCCTAGTTTATACGACTTTTGTACCCTTTGTAGATACTTGTTGATTTTTAAATTTGGGCTTGGTTATCCTAATTCTTTAATTGCCATTTTATCCTTATTTTATCATAATTGCTACAATGAATTAATGGTATTTCTTTCAATGACACAATAGAATTAATCTGCGCTGAAGTAACGTTCACCGTGATGTCAATCAAGTTCAGCTGACAAAGGCATAGCTGTCCCGTCTCTCATTTATTTATTTATTTATTTATTTTTACATAAGCTAGCGTAACACTGTGGTTAAATGTAAAAGAAAAAAAAAATCCCTCCATTTCCTTTGGAGGTGTGTCGCCCTAATGGAGAAACCACCACTTGCTTTTACATATTCTTTCCTTATTTAAACACTGTTACTGTAATTATCTTAAAAAACACTGAAAATCAAACTGAGAATCAACTCTGAGCTGCTGCACGTGACCGTGTCAGATCAGACAAAAATACATGTGTATTTTTAAAACGTGCTAGGCCAAGTTTTTGTGCCATCTAGTGGTTTAGATGAAAATAATACCAAAGGCACCTTTTAACCCTGGTGTCTGTCTGAGGCAGGGGATACCCCAAACATCCTGAATATACAAATTATGTGCAGTGTAAGGATGAAACTTTATACGCTATTAACCATCGATTATGTCCAAGTGACAAATGCAGATTTATGACCTAACACTTGACATAAACATCAATATTTTGTGAAGCTTGATGTTCAGAAACTCGTGTGAAAAGTGATGTGGAACCAAAGAGGATTGTCACTTATCACACAATTTTCACAATGCATTTACATCATTAAAGGAATCTGCAAACAAATCTTAGAGATTATTATTAGTACAAACTTCTCTTTTGTGAGCCATTTTTACAGTGAGCTTTAAAGGAAGTTCACCCAATAAAGAACATTGTCATAATTTAATCACTTTTATGTTGTTTCTTTCTTTTGTGCAATACAATAGAAGATATTTTGAAAATGGCTGAACTATGTATACAAGTATGATTCTGGGTAAACTATCACTGTAGCTGTGCTCCTTTTTAAGTTTTATTTCACTGGTCAATGTTCTTGGACTTCACTGTGGATATAACATAATGCAAAATCAAAATATTTAGATCCATTCCTTGAATTTTGGCTCTTGTGCACAGTAATTTGACTACCAAGTTTAGAATTATTAAAATAAAGTAATTACATCATTATACAGCATCAGTGTGGGTGGTAGATGGGTTGGTCAATCTGATCCAGACACTGTATAAATGAAAGGAGAGTAAGAAGAGCAGAACAAACTCATAACAGGAGAAGATTTACTCATGGTCTATGAGACAGAGGATCATGAGACTCAATACTGCTTTCCTGCCATCAACTCATCATGTATCAAGGGAAAACGCTCGAGTTATGAATACAATATCATGTATGTATTTTTTTCATTGCTGTCAGCATGGACTGTGTTTCTGAACCTGCTGGTGATCATCTCTATCTCTCATTTCAAGAAGCTTCACACTCCAACCAACCTGATCATTCTCTCTCTGGCAGTGACTGATATGCTTGTAGGGCTTATTGTCATGCCTGTGGATGCCATCAAGCTAATTGAGACATGTTGGTACTTTGGAGACACTTTCTGCGACGTTTTTATGATAATCATGGTACTACTCATCTCAACATCTATTTGTAATTTAGTTTTAATTGCTGTTGATCGTTATGTGGCTGTGTGTCACCCTTTACTGTACCCAAAGAAAATAACAATGACTAAAACTTTAATAAGCATCTGTCTCTGCTGGTTTTTCTCTTCAACCTACAATATTGGCTATTCACTTAGTGGCAGATATTTTGCAGCTTCCCAAAGATCAGATGTGTGCTATGGAAAATGCTATTTAGAAATAAGTTTTTCTTGGACATTAACTGACCTTTTTTTTTCTTTCTTGTTACCTTGTACCTTGATTATAACTTTATATTTGAGGATTTTCTATGTCGCACATCAGCAAGTGAAAGTTATAAACTCCCTGATGAAGAGTGGTAAATGTGTAACAGAAGGATCAGTGAGGAGGAAATCTGAGAGCAAAGCTGCTCTGACATTAGGAATCATTGTGACAGTTTATCTGCTTTGCTATATTCCCTATATAGTGTCTGCAACATGTACTACAGTAATATCTCCTGCCACAGTGACATTTCTATTATGGAGTTTGTATGTTAACTCCGGTCTGAATCCTCTTATTTATGCTTTATTCTACCGCTGGTTTAAAATAACAGTTAAACACATATTAACATTTAAAATATTAGAGCCAGCATCCTCTCTTGTGGACATTTTTAAAGATTATTAATTATTTTTGTAGAGGATAAAGCACAATTTCTTATGCTAACATACAGTTTTAAAGTCTTAGTTTGAGTTTTACATTAAAAGTGGAGACATTAACAGAATAAATAAACAAGTATGATACCCATGTGTTTCATTCTATGTTCGTGTTATGGCCTTATTTTTATTTGGCTAAGATTATTTTTAACATTGAAACATGTTAATATGTTGATAGTTTTGTTTGTGTTTAATGTTCATTCACTGTGTGTGTGTTGTAAATATGTATCATATATTGGTCTAGACAGACACACTGCATTCAACCATGTGACCACATATTCTCTTTTACTGTGCATACAGAACAGAGTCTTCTAGTTCATGATAAATGCTTTGCAGAGTGTGTGGTTTTGAATATATATATTTAATTATGAATTATGTTTATGGTTACTTGTCAATTAGAATTTTATGTGCTTTGTAAATAAATTAGTTTATTTAAAGGTCAGTGTGCTGATTAATTTAATTTAGTTTACAGTAATTTACATTTTAAATAACATTTATATTTTAATACACGTAAAATAAATGTTAAAATGCTAATAATAAATACAATATAAATAAAAATATATAGCACTAAAAACATATTTTGAGCTGTAAATCTCAATCCTACCTCTAAAGTTAACTGTAACAATTCATTAAAGATATGTACAGTTTTGTACAGATTTTGTACACTTACTCCAACAACAGCAACAGGAACGGGGCAATTAATTAACTGTTCCAGCACATCAGTGATATGTACAGTTTTGTACACTTTTTGTACATTTGCTCCAACAACAGAAACAGGAGCGAGGCACTAAATGAACTGTACGAAAATGGCTTAAAAACTAAATTTGAATTTTGTACGTATATAATCAAAATCCAAATGATATTTAAATTTAAAATGCATAATTTCAGTTAGGCTTTTGGCTTCTCTCCTGAGGCCACAAGAGGGTGCATCGAGAAAAAATATTACTAATGCAAGTTTATTCAAAGCATTAGAATACATGACTGTGAAGTAGGGCTTGCATAGACTAGTCGAGTGATCGAATACTTGTCGGAAACAATTGACTAGTTGAGCACGCATTAACCAAAATGCATACAAAGAGTATGCAAGTACGACATGAATTTTAGGATTACTGTAACGGCAAAAGAAGGTGAGGAAGCAAATGCAAGTAAATCGGATATTTAATAAACACAGTCAGACACACAAGTAACATAAAACAGGATAACATAGTCCTCCTGTATGCCGGAGGTAGTTTGATAAAGACTGTCACTGGACTAATAATCTTGGTGACAGGGAACGGGCCAATAAACTTGTGAGCTAACTTATTAGAAACGGAACGGAGCGGAATGTTGTTGGTAGAAAGCCACACTTTTTGATCCATGACGTATACGGGAGGCTTAGACCAGTGGCGATCGTCCTTGGCCTTGGTGTGCGCCCTCACCTGGAGCAGAGTCTTGCAGTCCACATTGCTGACACTGGTTGCGAGTTAAGAGCATACTCCACCATAGAGAGTTGTTGACTCCAGAAAGAAGGATTCTTGGAGACTAAACATCGCAACGTTCTCTCTGAATCTTGGTTGGCCCGCTCAGACTGACCGTTGCTCTGCGGATGATAACCCAAAGACAGACCGTTGCTCCCACTAATTTACAAAACACCCTCAAAAATTTGGACACAAATTGGGGTCCCCTGCCAGAAACCACGTCTACCAGGAAGCCATGTAACAGAAAGACACGATCTATTACAGTAACCACTCACTCCTTGGCTGAGGATAATTTGGGCAAGGGAATGAAATGTGCTGGCTTCGAGAATCGGTTTCCTTCAAGGCACTTCAGTGTCTATAACTTTTAATATTTTTGAGCACTATCAAATCTGGTTGATAAAAAGTAAAGCCCAAAGGGTTTTCTTTCTAAAGACACCACAATTATGTTTGTAACACACTGAAGTAGGAAACTATTACAATTATAAGTTAGGTAGAGCACTTTCAGCTGTGAGTCCCATAATGGGGGATCAGGTTAACAGGTTAATCCACAAATGACTTAAGCTATTCACTTTTTTAATGTGGCTGACACTCCCTCTGAACAGGGCCGTCCAGAGACCTTTGGAGGGGCAGGTGCTCAAAGTATAAAATGGGCATATGGAACAAGGCTTTAAATGGCGCTGTTCAAAATATCAATACAGCAATATATTGTGATGCATTCCTTGCTGATTCGCGTATCGATATGGATGATTATGTATTGATACAGCAGCAAATGCTTTGATGCAGTTTTGAAAAAGAAACAATAGAGAAGACAATTTTAAGTTTTAAATAATAATAGCTCTGGGATCAGAATCTGAAATGACTTAAATTGTCCCAACCTGATGGCTTTTTATTCTCTGTTCTACAGAATAATTAAGAACAGCGGTTATAGTAAAAACTATAGAAAACACTTGTGCCTCTACATTTTCCTCTTTCTCACCAGCCTCTGTCTCCTGGCTTGCTGTCCCTTGCTCTCTTTCTGTCATTTGTGCCTCTACATGTCCCTCTTTTTCTTCCTCTATCTCCATCTCCTCATCTGATCTGTTACTTTCCACTCTCTGTCCATCTAGGAACAAGGCTCAATTTACTATTTCAGCATTAATCTATTATTTTAACCATCACTACTACTCTTGCACCTAATCAATAAGTCCACCTTAAGTATTGATACAAAACCTTAAAAAACTGATACACTGGAATAAAGTGATTAATATTATTATTACTGTTGTAGTTGTCTAAAATTGAACACCTTTGTAATGTAAACAAATGATAGGCTACATTTGTTATTTATATCCTTCACACTGCACTTTGATGTCAGGTATATTATGCATTTTTTATTGACATTTATATTTGTACATTTATTTCCAGAGATATATTATTGAGTTTACAGGCTAAAGTGGTCTTAATGTTTAAACACTGTTGCTATTGTTGAAAAAAAAATATATATATTTATGTCACATTTAAAATATAATTATATTTTAATTAATTTCTAAATTGTTTTTATTTTTATAATGATAATCGTCATGTTCTCCCCCTGCACCCGAGCCCTGTTTCTTTGAAGCATGGAGGACCTCAAACAACGATCTGACAAACAAGAGACGAAAGACAGGGCATTAACTAGGCCGTTGGAATGGGCTGCAGCCCATGAATGGTAGATGGCCCAGAATGGTAAGACTGGGTAACGCCCACATGAAACAATCAACATGACGAAACCTGAGACAAGCAGGAAACAGTGCATTCATGAACCATCACAAAGATTGACTAACTGATTGATTTATTTAAAATAAAACTTATTTACCTAGTGTTCATTAACTTGGTAAGATTAGCTTCCTTATGCAGCATCAGTGTGGGCGGCAGATGGGTTGGTCAGTCTGATCCAGACACTGTATAAATGAAAGGAGAGTAAGGAGAGCAGAACAAACTCCTAACAGGAGACTCACTCATGGCCTATGAGACAGAGCATCATGAGATTCAATATTGCTTTCCTGCCATCAACTCATCATGTATCAAGGGAAAACACTCCATTCATGAATACAATATCATGTATGTGATTTTTTCATTGCTGTCAGCGTGGACTGTGTTTCTAAACCTGCTGGTGATCATCTCCATCTCTCACTTCAAGAAGCTTCACACTCCAACCAACTTGATCATTCTCTCTCTAGCTGTGGCTGACATGCTTATTGGACTAATTGTCATGCCCATAGAGGCCATAAACCTGATTGAGACGTGTTGGTACTTTGGAGATACTTACTGTGGACTGTTTACAGTGATCCTTGAATTGCTTATTTCTGTGTCTCTCAGTAATTTAGTTTTAATTGCTGTTGATCGTCATGTGGCTGTGTGTTACCCTTTATTGTACCCACAGAAAATAACCATGACTAAAACTTTATTGACTATCTGTCTCTGCTGGTTTTGCTTTTCATCTTATTTCACTTACTATGCAATTAATAATGGATTTTTTAGCATTTCACACAGAACAGACGTGTGTTACGGCAATTGCTCTGTTATACTAACTTTTGCATGGAGAGTCTCTGATCTGATTTTGTCTTTTTTGTCCCCTTGTATCCTCATCATAACTTTATATTTGAGGATTTTCTATGTTGTACATCAGCAAGTGAAAGTCATAAACTCTCTGATGAGGAGTGGTAAATGTGTAACGGAAGGATCATTGAGGAGGAAATCTGAGAGCAAAGCTGCTCTGACTTTAGGAATCATTGTCACAGTTTATCTGCTTTGTTGGATTCCGTACTATATCTGTTCTATATCAATAATCACTTCCACAACCATAAATGTTTTCATGTGGGTTGTGTATATTAACTCGGGTCTGAATCCTATGGTCTATGCTTTATTTTACCCCTGGTTTAAAAACACAGTTAAACTCATCTTATCTCTGAAAATATTTCAGCCAGCATCCTCTCTGGTCAATATTTTAACAGAACATTAATTGTAATTAAACTGATAAAGCCATCATTCTGAGAACAATTTAACATAAAATGCAATTGTTATAAAGTCCTAAGGTAGATAATTATAATATGTTATTCTTTTAATTTACACTAAATATAGTTTAATATTGTATAGTTTGTTTCATGGAGTATCATTCCTTTATAATTATACTCTGTTCAAATGCAGATTTTATCAGAATTTAACAATTAGGCAAGCTTATTTTAACAGTAATTTTTCAGTTGTGTTGCATTAGCTTATTAGAAAAATAAAGTAAGAATCACATAACTCCAATCTAATGAAATAAATTATTATATTATGTATTTTATGCTTCACTTTTATCAGTCGTGCAGAATCCGAGTTGAAATAAATCAAAAACACAATGACAAAAAAAGTACAGCCATTTAGAAATACTGTATTTGGAAGTGTCAAATGTATTATCATGGTGGTTCATCAAAACCAAAATCATAAAGAACAATTTCTAATGCTAACATACAGTTCTAATGTTTTGGTTTGATTTTAATGTGGAGACATTCATTAAACACTTACTTATCATTATACTCTTGTGTTTTATTCTATGTTCTTATAATGGCCTTATTTTTTTTATTTGGATGAGATGATTTTTAACATTGAAACATGTTAACATGTTGATAGCTGTGTTTGTGTTTAATGTTTATTAAGCAGAATTTAGGTTGTTAATAGCTGAAAATATTATCCTGATACACTCGATGAAAGGACACATTTCTCATTCACATCACCCTGTTTATGGACGCTGCCAAGTATCATGAAACATTTTATTTTATTAAACATTTTATTAAAATATGCATTAATTTGCATACATTTTCAGAATGGAAAGTTTATCAATGGATTAGCCAGATTTTGTTGGCATATTTGTTTGATTAGGGGATGTTAGATATTCCTTTGATCTCTTCTTAAATCAGAAGATAGTTTTGTTTTGTTTTGTGTGTGTGTGTGTTTTTATAAAATGTGAACAATCCCCAATGTAAAAGCCATTCAGAGTATGGATAGGAATAAGTCTGAAAAGATGTAAGTTGTATTTAACTGTTGCTGAAGTGGATATTTCTGACTCAGTGCATGAGAACAAAATATCAATAAAACTAATTTTGAGAAAATGGCTCTTAAGAGAAGTACTGAAATTTAAATCTAAATTTAAATCAGATGCAATTAGGTAATGCGCAGTAAACGCACTTAAAAGTAAATTTTTGGATGTACTCATTCACTACTTTGAAACAACACTTTACAAAAAAGACAAATAGGCCCAAATCTCAAAATTTACATTATTAAATTTACTGCTTTCCTGCCATATATATTTTTTTATTATTTATTTTTTTGCTGTCGCAAGGTACTGTGTTTCTGGTGATCATCTCCATCTCTCACTTCAAGAAGATTCACACTCAAACCAGCCTTTTTCTCCATTTCTCAGTAATTACATTTGTATTGCTGCTGATTGGTATGTAGCTGAGTGGTATGTAGAGTGGGGCGGGGCCGAGAGGCTTGGGAACGAGGAGTGAGGCCAGGTGTAGTGATTGGAGATGCGCTGCACCTGCGCCCCACCACCGGTCTCGAGTCCCACGTAGGAGATGGAAGGATATAAAACTGGAGCGAAGACCGTGAAGGACGAGAGAGGACCAGGCCTGGGACATTATTTTATGTTTTGCTCTTTATTTATGCGCACCAGTCGTCCATGAGGGGCTGGTGCGCTGTTTTGTGTTTATTTGGAGTTATTAAAGTTTAATTTTGTTTGTGCGCCGGTTCCCGCCTCCTTCTTCCGGATGATTAGGAAGTTTTTATTATTACAGTGGTGCCGAAGCCCGGGAGAAGGAGGGACGCGCTGCTGAAGACCCCTCGCCGCTGTGGTGGATCCGCTGTTCCATCGAGCTGGCAAGGAGTGTGCCGCCATGGATGCTCAAGGCGGTGGGCTGGAGCGAGTTGCCAGGGATGGGCGTGCTCACTGCCTGCCGCCCAAGATATGGAGGGGCGGCTGCCGTCCGTGAGGGAGCGGAGGAGTCGGCGCCGTTCGCCAGAGAGCCGGAGCCTGCTGCTGTCCACCTGAATGGGGAGGAGCAGGGAACGGGGGACTCCTGCCGACTGCCCAAAACCGGAGGAGCCGTCGCCGTCCACCGGGCGGCGGAGGAGTGTCGTGCCGTCCGCCGAGGGCCGTCCAGTGCCACCGCCAGGCACTGCGGAGAAGATCACCCAGCTGGTCGAGGGCAAAGCAGCAGTGCGTCTGGGAACCGGAAATTTTTTTTTTTCTCTCTCCCCTCTCTCATCCCTGTCGCTCCTCCTTCCATCTCCTTTTCCTTCGCCTCGTCTGTCCTACCCCCAGGTTCCCGCAGGTCCCCGTGAGCGTTCCCCCCGGAGGGAGGGGGGGGGGGGGGGAGTAAAGCGCAGTCTCGAGGGGCGATGGGGGTATGTGACGAGTGGGGCGGGGCCTAGAGATGTGGGAACTAGGAGGAGGGAGGCCAGGTGTAGTGATTGGAGATGAGCTGCACCTGCGCCCCACCACCGGTCTCGAGTCCCACGTAGGAGATGGAATGATATAAAACTAGAGCGACGACCGTGAAGGACGAGAGAGGACCAGGCCTGGGCAATATTTTATATTTGCTTTTTATTTTGTGCATACCAGTCGTCCGTGAGGGGCTGGCGCGCTGTTTTGTGTTTATTTGGAATTATTAAAGTTTAATTTTGATTGTGCGCCGGTTCCCGCCTCCTTCTTCCCAATGATTATGGAGTTAATATCATTACACTGTTAATGTATCCACAGGAATTAACAATGACCAAAAGTTTAGTGAGCATTTTTCTCAGCAGGTTTTGCTCCTCCTTCTATAACACTACAATTGTAATCAGTGATGGATACTTTGATTCTTCAGTGCAGCTTCATGATACATTTTTAATGGAGAGTCACTGAGCTTCTGGGTTGCACAACAACAAGTGAAAGTTATAAACTCTCAGATGAAGGGTGGAAAGCATGTTTTGGATGGTTCAGTGAGAAAGAATTCTGAGAGCAAATCTGAGAATGTGACTTGGTCATATTAAAATCATATTATTATGTAGAGAAGGAGTCAGTTGATCCAAGCTATATGCAATTTGTATTTAAATGTAAGTTTCCAACAATTATAAAAAT
This sequence comes from Carassius gibelio, assembly GCF_023724105.1. NCBI lineage: Eukaryota > Metazoa > Chordata > Actinopteri > Cypriniformes > Cyprinidae > Carassius > Carassius gibelio. Next base: position 278,870 of record NC_068380.1, on the reverse strand, counting down.
ATGTCTCAGTCAAAACTACTTGTGCATTTAATACAGTATTCAGACAAAATGTTAAGACAATTATCAACTTATGATAATTCATGAACTAAATAATGGTGATTGGCTAGTCAGGACTCGGTACTTTAACAAGCTGAGAACAAGCAGAAGGAAGTTTCCATCATTTTCAAGCGCAACTTTTTGAAGTTCTTTAAAAAAAGGCAACAGAAGGTGATTTTTCTTTCATTATAATTTAAAGACATTCCCTTGAGATAATGTCATTGTGCTTTATGTGTGAGGGACTGAGAGATGATAGTAGAGCTGACATTATTGAGTCAATGACTTTTCAAAAAACAAACAAAAACACGTCTTGAGAATCCAATCGCGATGAAGCCTTAGAATACAGTTATGATGCCCTTATAATTCAAGCAATTAAAGAAAAGAAACCCATGTATGAGTTTTATATTTTTATATTCTTTGCACAAGCAATGTACTTGTCTAAATATCTGCACACATATATGCTAATAATTTTATACAACAATGTCTAGCAACACGGTGTTTCATTCCTTGAATGAATCTGTTTTTGAAAGAATCATGTGAGCAAGTGATTAAACAGTCCATTCACTTGTTTAATTTCTAATTGAATCTGATGTTTTGAATCAATCGTTTGAACCATTCAAATCAATCAATAATTTAATAAAACAGGGATTTGCTGCCACCCACTAGTTTTTTTTATTATTGTCATCTTTACTCATCCATGACAGTCCTAAACCAGCCAAGGTGCCATTGCAAAAAGTCTTGGTCAGAATTATTGGCAACCTTGGTAAATATGATCAAAGAAGGCTGTGAAAATAAATATGCATTGTTAATCATTTTGATCTTTGATTTTTAAAAAAGGTAACATAAATCTAACCTGTCATTGGAGAAAAAAATAAAAAATAATATATATATATATATATATATATATATATATATATATATATATATATATATATATATATATATATATATATATATATATATATATATATATTACATAAATGTTTTTCTCTAATACACATTGGACACAATTAATGGTACCCTTTTATTCACTTTTTGAAATATCCATTTGGTATAATAACAGCTCTAAGTTTTCTCTTATAATGCCCGATGAGGTTAGAGAGCACCTGACAAGATATCAGAGTGTAGTGATGCCACAGGTAGCCAGTAAAGATCATGCAGTAGAGGAATAATGTGAACAGAACACCTGGTGGAGGTAAGAACTCTTGCTGCGGAGTTTTGAACATGCTGTAACCTTGCAATAAGTTCAGACCAAGAAATAGTGCATTGCAATAATCCAGACATGAAGTGATTAATGAACGAATAAAGTATTCAGTGTCGGCTAGAGTTAGAGAAGATCGAAGACATGCAATATTGTGAAGATGGAAAAAAATAAGTTTTAACAACAGAAGAAATGTGAGAGGCAAAAGAAAGAGATGAGTAAAATAAGAAACCAAAATTACGGACAGACGAAGAAGGCTTAACATGAACACCGTCATTAACAAAGGACAGGTCCATCCTTCTTACTGATGTACAGAGCCAATTATTAGAATATCCATTTTGTTATTATTTAGTTTAAGGAAATTCAAAGACATCCATTGATTGATATCCCTGACGCGTGCAGTAAGTGAGTCATGCAATGATGGCCTATCAGAGCTGGTGGTTAGGTAAATCTGATTGTCCTCAGCATGGCAACGAAACTGAAGTCCATGTGTTACAACCCTCTTTAGATGGTCTGGGGGATGAAGAGACAACCAATAGGTACAAATATATACACCTCAGAAAAAGAAAACAAACAAAAAACTATTCAAATTAACCCAAGATTAACCCTTATCCATGCTAAAAGAAAGAAAGAAACAAAACAAAACCACTTCTAACTTACATTATACCTCTAACCTAACTAAAGAAAAAGAAAGGAAGAAAGCAAATCTTCAGCGCCAAGCACCATATACTTCCTTATTCTCAACTAATAGAAAATAAACATACAGGGGCTGGTGTTCACCTCTTACCATGGTGTCTAAACAGATTGAGTTACCTAAATGTTGCACAATGGAAGTCGCACGACACCTTCCCTTTCCACCCTCCTCTTGGGTAAAGAGTAAACATCATAGAGCACAAGCTCATCAAAGCTCAAAGAACAACGCCATTTGAGTCACAAAGTGATAAAAACAAACAAAATGGCAAATCAAGAAGAGGTAAGGATCAAAAGAAAATAAACACAAAAATATAGAACAAAAATACCAAGGAATTTGGCATTAACAAAAATAATAAAACAAGTCAAAAACAAGTAAAATGACAGCAATGCAGGGAGTAAAAGACGTCTCCGTTCACTTCATTCAGTATTTCAATACTGGATAAGCCGGCTTTTGTTTCTTTTGTTATTGCCCCCGCCCTCCGAGGGAAGCGTGGCTACTTAATATGCAGCGCTCTGGCCGGCTCTAGCTGATATCAAAATTCAATGAAGATGGACGCTGCAAAGATGATCGCAGACGAGCTGAACCGTGGCCGTTACACTGAAAATGTTTTGAAGTACTTCTTTGACAAGCCGTATGCTTATGAACAAGCGCTCAGTGATTCTGAAGACGATCTGAGCGACGATGAAATATAATATATAATATCCCTAATCTACAACTGAGCGAAGATGACGACGAGGAAGAATGTATTGGACTGGCGTCAGACGAGTTGGACCGTAAGATATCAGAGGCTATATCGATAGTAACATTTGATGGGGATAAAGACAGAGAAATGGGGAAAATCCGTAACATTTAGGGGCAAACAGACGCACAGTCAAACTTCGGAGATGGTTACATCCACAAAGAAGACCCTGACAAAGAGAAAGTGTGCCCGAACGACTTATTTCATTGGAGGCATCGAGATTTGCAAGAATACTTTTCTGTTTCTTATGGGGTGAGTTTCCATAAACATCAAAGTTTGTCGTTTTGTGTTCAGTGAGAACAGGTGAGAACTGCACAATCTTTAGAGGCTATTTTCTGCTTTTTGAGCTTTTTTAAGTGCCTACCTTCAAATGGCCACAACTTCTCCAAATATTATCAGATTTCCATGTGTTACACATCGTTGGAAAGCTTGGAGACTACACTTTCAGAATCTGCAAATAACTCAAAATGCCCCAGAACCGACTTGTGTCCCTACTTTCCGTGATTGGTCACATATATAAATGATAAACAGTAGTGGGCCAAGAACTGGGCCTCGAGGAATACCCTGGGAAAACACCCTGTTGAGGAAATCTTCCACATAAAATTCCAACCACTGACCAGCCTGCCACAAACCCCACAGCATGTTCTCAGCAGTCATCCTATTGGGTCCAATATACTGTCAAATTTCATTTGGAACCAGGGCAATTCATGACTTCATTCATTACCCTTATCTACCTCACTTTCTGTCCTCTCCTCTTAACCGGACTGATAGCACACATGTGACTGACACAAGCAAATATTGGTTGCACTTTATTTTACAGTATGTGTACTTACATGTACTTATAGTGTACTTACAGTATGCTTATATAAGAAAGTTCTGGTAATACAGGGTAACTACATGGGGTAAGGTTAGGTTTAGGGGTAGGTTCAGGGTGAGTCCCTAGTATTACATAGTTATTGTAATTACTATAATAAGTACCTAGTATGAACAGGACTGTAAAATAAAGTGCTACCCAAATATTATCAAAGTTATTAATTACCAAGTATTACTGTCGGTACTATGAAACCACATATGTCATTAATTAGGTAGAGCCAGCACTGATGTTGCATACCCAAACGCATGTCAAATTCACAACACGTGTGGACATTGAGTTTGCTGCATTCTTGCTGCATTCTAGCTTAAAAATAGAACTCAGAACACTACAGAATATATTTAATGAAATTGCAAAGAACAACATTAGAGACCTTTTAGGCAAATAAGAAAAGTTTAGAAAATATTTTTGGTTCATTATGAAACTGTGTTGGAAAATATTCTAATAATCTAGATAATTAACGACAAAATAAAAATTACAAAAATAAAAAAACTTCAGCGTTGAAAGAGTGGGGGAATATAATGTAATTATGCAGCATCTGTGTGGGCGGTAGATGGGTGAGTCTGATCCAGATACTGTATAAAAGAAAGGGCAGTAAGGAGAGCAGAACAAACTCCCAAAAGGAGGAGACTCACACATGGCCTATGAGACAGAGGATCATGAGATACAATACTGCTTTCCTGCCATCAACTCATCATGTATTAAGGGAAAACACTCAAGTCATGAATCCAATATCATGTATATGTTTTTTTCATTGCTGTCAGCATGGACTGTGTTTCTGAACCTGCTGGTGATCATCTCCATCTCTCACTTCAAGAAGCTTCACACTCCAACTAACCTCATCATTCTCTCTCTAGCTGTGGCCGACATGCTTATTGGACTTTTGATGCCCTTAGAGGCCATGAGGCTGATTGAGATCTGCTGGTACTTTGGAGACACTTTCTGTGGACTGTTTTTGGCAATAACAGGGCTGCTTATTTCAGCATCTCTTTATAATTTGATTTTAATTGCTGTTGATCGTTATGTGGCCGTGTGTCACCCTTTACTGTACCAACAAAAAATAACTACAACTAAAACTTTTATTATCATATGTGTCTGCTGGGTGTGGTCTTCAGCATACAATATTTCTTTCATAACAGATAACGGATATTTTGATCCATCAAGAAGAACACATAGGTGTTATGGAGAGTGTCCCTTTATGATTAACTCTGCCTGGAGTATGACTGATCTGTTCTTGTCCTTCCTTTTTCCTTGTACTGTGATTATAATTTTATATCTGAAGATATTCTATGTTGTACATCAGCAAGTGAAAGTCATAAACTCTCTGATGAAGAGCGGTAAATGTGTAACGGAGGGTTCATCTATGAGGAAATCTGAGAGTAAAGCTGCCCTGACATTAGGAATCATTGTGAGTGTTTATCTGCTTTGCTATATTCCATACTATATCTTGTCTCTAACAGTGAATACAATAATTTATTTCAAAATAGTAAGATTTCTAATATGGATAGTGTATATTAATTCAAGCCTGAATCCTCTGGTCTATGCTTTATTTTACCGTTGGTTTAAAGTGTCAGTTAAACACATCTTTATCAAAGTATTTCAGAGAGTATCCTCTCTCATTGACATTTTTAACAATTATAATCAGAGTTTAAAATAGATCACAATTGTTGTGAGGGTTTGATCCCCTCACCTCCTTTTTCTTTACTGATAAAGCACAAACTATTGTTTAAATCATAAGTCCTAGTCCTGCGCTTTGTTGTTATTGTTCTTGTCATGGCTTTGATGTTCATAAAGTAGACATAATTATTAACAATAATCAAGCACATTTTTCAATTTATGGCTTAAATCAACTTTTGATTGTGCTGTAGTATGTCTAAATGCTCATTTAAATAAATAAAATACACATTTCTTTAGCCAGTTTATAATTTGACAACATCAATATTTTCAATATCTGAGGAACTCTATTTGTTTATTTCACAATTTTAATACACAATTCAGTGAAAGATCATCTCAACATCTATAAAACATGCAAAACATGAATAATACAAATTATAAGTTTTCACATCATTGACATGAGTTTTATAATATCATTCATGATACCTGAATGACGTGTTAATAAATATGAAGTTAAATAATGCTGTTGAAAATTTCAAGGTAAAAGGCATTTAATGTTTGCATAAATGTTTATATTGGTCTAATAAATTAACATAATTGCTATTAATTAATTAAGGAAATAGATTGGAGTATTTAATTTATTTTAGACTGAATAGGCTCTGTGGATTAAATTAAACTCTCTGACTAGAACTTGGGCAAACTGAGTGGCAGTCACAGAGTTGGTTACAATTAACAAAATGTATTAATGATTAAAAGAGTGTTATCATCCAATCATTATCGATATTTACATATCTAATAGTTGTACATTTATCTCTGTCATTTGATCTGCATTGTCCTGCAAAATCTAGTGACCAACAGGGAAGTATCCATGTGGTCACCATAAAAGTGTGCCTTTAGAATGTGCAACAGCACCTAATTTTCACTCTAAAACATGTAGTGCTCATG
>NC_068380.1:259207-272270 GCF_023724105.1 Carassius gibelio | reverse complement strand
TGAGAGGTTAGGTAAATAAATGTTATATTTTTAGACTTATTTACATCATACAATATTAAAAACTCCTCTTCTGACAAAAGATTGTCATTTAACGCCAAAAGCAATCCTTCTCTTGCTTTTTTAAATTATATATTTTTTTGGATCTCAATAAATGAATTAATGCTGCGTTGCGCTGTTCTGTTTTACCGTTGCTTAGTGACTTTTACGTTCTTGGCTACAGCGGTGTGACGGCAAACTTCCGGTCGCTGTAGCCGTTCAATTCGCAGCTGTTGCTTAAAGTCCCTACTGTCTAAAAGAGCGACAAAATGTCAACAGCTCACTTCACGTTTGACGACGAACAAAACAAAACAAAGTGTAAAGCACGCAGAGCGCTCATTCGTGGCAAGAACACAACCAATTTGAAAGGACATTAACAGACGAGCCACCCGGACATTTTCTCAAATGTAATTTTACAACGATGTTCTTTTGTTTATTGAGCTAAGCAAAATTGGAATAGTGCAGTGCGTAGATGTTGTAGCATTAAATATTACGAACTGAAAAGTACTGTAAAATAGCCCCTTCTTCAAATTAGATGCGAGCACAATACTAATACGTAATATCATGATAAATACATTTGATTAATACTAATGTTTAGTATATTTTATAATGTTCTACTTGTTGACAATATCACAAATATTTCTATATTAGTCATGTGAAACATGAATGTTCACATCCTATCATTATACATACAAATCTAGCAATATTGTAGTATTTAAAACATACAATATTGCTAGACAAATGAATACCTTATAAAATCTTGTTACTTTTTTTATCCACCTAGCTGCCAACTTATTAAATATTTACTTTAAATGTATGCACTTATTGTTCAGCTCAGCTGTAAGCTTTAAGGTCCTGGACCTAACTTTATTTTTATTTTATTAATGGTCAATTGGCATTAATAAATGTTATTGTTTACATTATCATGACAGTGTTTGTTGCTGCATAAAAGCTTTTGAATCGAAATAAAGACACAGTTGTGTTGAAATAAAGTTGAATTTGTGTTTTATATATTTTGGTTAAGTTTGTTTCCTATACCAGCTGTAAAAAATTGTCTAGTAAATCTGTTATTGATTTTAGTCTTATTTTAGTCGACTAAAATACCAAGCAATTTTAGTCGACTAAAATAAGACTAAAATTAAAACAAATCAGATGACTAAAACTTGACTAAAACTAAAAAGAATTATAGTCAAAAGACTAAGACTAAAACTAAATAAAAATTTCGTGTCAAAATTAACACTGTGTCTGTCTGTGTGTGTGTGTGTCTGTCTGTCTGTGTGTGAGTGTGTGTCTGTCTGTCTGTGTGTGTGTGTGTGAGTGTGTGTCTGTCTGTCTGTGTGTGTGTGTGTGTGTGTGTGTCTGTCTGTCTGTGTGTGTGTGTGTGTGTGTTTGTGTGTGTGTGTCTGTCTGTCTGTCTGATATGAACACACACTCTCTTCCCATCAGGACACTGGGAACGCTCTTCGGAGGAGGATCATAGAATGCTGCACGGATCAGGATTTCTGTAACCGAGACCTCCATCCGACGCTGCCTCCGCTCCAGAGCTCCGGTAAAACACAGCAGCGTTCATCAAACCCCATCAAACACACCATAACCACTTTACACACATCTGACATCTTCCTTATGCTCTCATGATCTGAAAACTTAAATTGACTTTTGTCTACAAATATAAATAATAAATAACATGACACACACACACACACACACACACACACACGTCTCTGAGCTGATGGTTTCTGGCAGGTTAAACTGTTACAAACCACAGTTTTTGAGCTGCAGGGGCTGCTGGGATTGCGTGTTCCCTACAGCTCTAATGAAAAGGACACGGCTTCTCACGGGAGCACTTGAGTTTCCTGATAGCTGTCCGTCTGTGACACCTCAGACCCCAGAGTGTGTGTGTGTGTGTGTGTGCAGTAATCATGAATGGTTAGACAAAATGAGAACTGTTTTACTCCTGGACTGTCACATGTATTGTTTCATACAGTACGTTTTCTTCTAGTGGTTGAGTATGTGTTAGTCTCCAGTTATTATAATTATCTTCATATCAAACAGTAGATCTCTATGGAGTGTGTGTGTGTGTGTGTGTGTGTGTGTGTGTAAGGTTAGAGTCCCAGCGAGCAGCTCTCTTCGCTGTCGTCCGTCAGAAACTCGAGAACAGAGCTGCAGGAAGACGATGATCGATTATGACTCGGTTTCCCTTCTGAACACACTGACCTGAGAACAGAATGTGAAAAGTGTTTCAAACATGATTTTCCTCAAAATATTGTGCATTTGAGTGTGAAAAAAACACACACTACTGTGTTCTAGGTGGAAGATGATGATTTAAAACAGAGCACTCGTACTAGTCACGATGAAGCTGTTTTGTGTTTCTACACACACACACACACACACACACACGTGACTGAAGTGTTCAGTGTCTTTCAGATCAGGACAGCAGCATTGATCACACGGCTCTGTACACCTGGGTGTTCATCTGCTGCATCCTGCTGATCTTCATCCTCATATACTGCTACTACAGGTACATCAGCATCCTCCTCCTCATCTTCATCACTCGCAGCCACTCACTTGTATTCATGTCTGGTGTTTGACGTGTGTCAGGTATAACCGTCAGGTGACACGGGCGCGCTACAGCATGGGTCTGGAGCAGGACGAGACCTTCATCCCGGCCGGAGAATCTCTGAAGGATCTGATCGAACAGTCTCAGAGCTCCGGCAGCGGATCTGGACTCCCTCTGCTGGTCAGACACAAGCATCACAACAGTCCACTCTTCACCTGGAAACTGTTATCTTACACATCGCTTTCTTCAGTTTAATTGGCATTATTTTGATTCAAATGTGTTCAGTTTCTGTAACAGTGGAATTATTATTATGATTTATTATTTGTGTTACGTCTAGTATTACAAACAACTTTTATTTTAAAATATAATTTAAGAAACAAAAAGACTGATTGTTCCTTTTTGATACAGTTTTTATTATTATTATTATAATTTTAGACAAACAAAACATTTATCAAAACCGTCATAAATTTATACAGAATTGTATAAAATATGCAAAAGTGTTCCTTAAATGCTTAATATTCAAACATGTTATATGCATAATACTATAAACATGTTATATGCATATTATGTTTATAATATATATTATAATATATTATAAACATAATATGCATATTTTGCAGAAAAAATCTCTAATTTTCAGTTTGATTTTTAATCTGTCTTTTCATTTTTTTTTGTTTGCAGTAAAATATTCTAATAAAAATAAGTATACACATTAAGGAATTAAACTGAAAACTATACAGAACTTAATAAATAAATTTGAAAATTAAAATCCCATTATCTCCTCTGCAGGTGCAGCGAACCATTGCCAAACAGATCCAGATGGTGAAGCAGATCGGGAAGGGCCGTTACGGCGAGGTGTGGATGGGCCGCTGGAGGGGCGAACGTGTCGCTGTAAAGGTCTTCTTCACCACAGAAGAGGCCAGCTGGTTCAGAGAGACCGAGATCTACCAAACCGTCCTGATGAGACACGAGAACATCCTCGGTAAGGAAGCTCCTCGGGCTCTTGCATCCGATATGGATTTTTTTTTGTATAAGTGATGCCGATATATTAAAGCAGTGTGGCTTGTGGCTGATGTAAAGCTAGACAGTAAAAAATGCATAACTAAAACTTAATCTATATTTATTTAACACAATATTTTCTAAATTGTATAAAGTATAAATGTGAATAAAAAAAAAATTAATGGCATCTTGATTCTGAAACCGTGAGATGTGATTTTAATCAACAAGTAAAGAAAGTTGTTGTCAGAAATTGTTGCACTATTAGACATATCGGCCGAACAAAAATAAATAAATAAAATGGCAAATATTGGTTTGATATATCGGTTGATCACTAGTTATGATTAGTCAGAGCAGATCCAGATTGAAAAATAGCATATCAGTCATATCACATCTTTAAAAAATAAAGCCAAATATTTGCCGATATATCGGCCGAGGACCAGTTGTGATCGGTCTTATCAGATCTGGAAAAAAAATGCCGCATATTGTCCAATATAGTAGTTAAGGACTAGTTTTGATCGGTCAGATCAGATCCACATAAAAATAAATGGCAAATATCATCTGATATATCGGTTGAACATAGACCGATATTCATGGTTTCAACAGCAACAACGTAAACAAACGTTAATGCGCTTTCATGCTTTTGTGACCTAACTTAACTTCCTGTAAACTTCCAAATAGAATCAATAACAACAGCTAACTAGTCTCTCTAATTATATTGTTTTTGATCAGCAAAATATGTTTGCTGCGTAAATCAGACTTACCGATTCTCTGCCAGCAGGAGGTGCTTTAAAGTGGGAGAAACAGAGGTTTCCCCAGGAGCTGCTGTACACAAAGCAAAACGCTGCTTTACCAGGCATATAACATGCAAGATGAAATGATAATGACATTGATAATTTAATAGACTAATTAAAGATAGTCTTCCTTCAGAAACACAGTGATATATAAACACCCGTGCCTCATTTTGATTTTTAAATTTGCAGTACGTGCTCATGTTTATTCAATGAAGCCTTTTGGAAAATAGGTCAGTTTTGATATTGTGAGTGCCACAAATAAATAAATGTATGGGAAACACATCCCACAGCACAATCACCTGAGCCCAACTTTATTCTACTCATCACCTTAACTTTAACTGCTTTTGTACATGGACTGACTGATAAACGAACACCGACCAGTTAACTTAGGATCATGATGAAACCGCCTATATCGGTTGAACAACAAAATTAAAGACATGCCAAATATCGGCCGATATATCGGTTGATCACTGGTTCTAATTGGTCAGATCAGATATATGTGAACCCTGTCCTTCTCCTGTGTTCCCGTCAGGTTTCATCGCAGCGGATATCAAGGGCACAGGCTCATGGACGCAGCTGTATCTGATCACGGACTATCACGAGAATGGCTCGCTGTACGACTACCTCAAATCCACCACACTGGACACCAAAGCACTGCTGCGGCTGGCATACTCCGCTGTATCCGGCCTCTGCCACCTGCACACCGAGATCTTCGGCACACAGGGCAAACCAGCCATCGCTCACCGAGACCTGAAGAGCAAAAACATCCTGGTGAAGAAGAACGGCAGCTGCTGCATCGCTGACCTTGGGCTCGCTGTCAAATTCATCAGGTACAGCAGTACTATGGCCTTTATAATGTTATTACATTAGACTGATAGTAGACAGATAATTAGCAAGGATTAATTTTAGGACAGGTTACAGATTGTAAAATAGACAATAACTTTTTCCTGTGATTTGTGTATTTTAGTAATTTGCTTTATGTGGGTAAAAAAATTACAAGGGCATTTGATTAGATTTTTTTTTTTAAAACATTAGAGTTATATAAACTAACTATCTGTAACTTGTGATGTAACGTCATGATTATATTTTTATAAATTAATAAAGAAATTATACAAAAGTATTAACATTATATATATATCATTATATCAGTAATCAGCCAAAACATAAACAGTAAAATTATACAAAACTAAAAGATGAATCAATTTTGTGTTATTTTAAAACGTATACAGATTTCATTTTTAGCCACATTTATATCATGGACCATCATATCAAATTTAATGTCAAAATGCTTTGTTATTAAATAAAAAAGGAAATTATACAGAATTAAGAAAAATTTATTTTATATAATTATGCAACTGTTTTATTGAACATATTTTGTGAATGTTGTACTTTTTACTGCAATTGTATTTTATTGGATTGAAATTGTATGTTCAGAAACATTTATCTGAACTCTTTGTTATTTATACATGCCTGCATGCACCAAAATAACTTTAAAAACAGAAATATAGAGTATATCTTGATGTGAAGGTGTTGTTTGATGCACGTGTGTGTTTGTGTTTATTGCACCTGATGTCTGACTGCTGTTTGTTTGTTTGTTGTCAGCGACACTAATGAAGTGGACATCCCTCCCAACACGCGGGTCGGCACCAAACGCTACATGCCTCCAGAGGTGCTGGACGAGAGCCTGAACCGCAGTCATTTCCAGTCCTACATCATGGCCGACATGTACAGCTTCGGCCTGATCCTGTGGGAGATGGCCAGGAGATGTGTGTCCGGCGGTGAGTGCAAGACAATGTCCGGCTGTTTGATTTGACCTGACAGGATCTGATTGGATGTGAAAGAGTGAAGCTGTGATATAATTGGTGGTTGCTGCATTAGTACCAGTACACATTTCAGGCAGACTTTGTCCTTCAGGCAAAACACTACCATTTCATGCTTTGCTCCGTGTAAAGCTTTTGGTCTTTTTATGAAGTGTTGTTTTCAAATTAATGCAAAGAAAAAAAAGTGTTTATTATATTGCACTTTATGTAACGTTATTAAAGTGTGATGATATCAATTGTTCAGATGTGTTTGTAAAAAGCTATTTTTTATTTAGCCTATTTATGTATTTATTTAGCTGCATGTCTTTAATATCGGATCTGATCTGACGGATCGAAACCGATATATCGGATGATATTTGCCATTTTTTACATTTTGATCTGAACTGACCAATAACAGCTAGTTTTCAACTGATATATCAACGGATATGTGGTATTTTAAAAAAAATTGGATCTGACCTGATCAATCACAACTAGTCCTCAGCCGATATATCGGCCAATATTTGGCAAGTATTTTCCCTAGATGTGATCCGACTGATATATCAACCGATATTTGTCTTTTTTGTAATCTGGATCTGATCTGACTAGTCATAACTAGTAATCAACTGATATATAAAAGGAAAAAGAGTAATTGACTGTAAAGCGATGTCTATGATCTGTTCTGTTGTTTGTGTGGTTCTGAAGGGATCGTGGAGGAGTATCAGCTGCCGTATCACGACCTGGTGCCGACCGACCCGTCCTACGAGGACATGAGGGAGGTGGTGTGCATCAAGAGACAGAGACCCTCGTTCCCGAACCGCTGGAGCAGCGATGAGGTACAAACATCATACGAAGCTGCCACCTTTACCAAAACTTGGTCTTGGTTTCATGAGTCCTTGCTTAACCCTAGGAAGCTACTGTATCATATGTAATCTGGTAATGTTTTAAAAAATCTATGAATACATTTCAAAATTTGCTGTTTCACACTCAATCTCTTCCATGCTTCTGTCATCTGACTGATAGTTTAGAGTTTATCCAGTCAAAGCTCTTTTAGTGTAACTGTAGCTTCACATATGTCAAATCTTGAGTGATTTTGATCAAGTAAAGGTTTACTTGAATCTCCATCAATCATGTTTTAGAGTCTCAAATCTGATCCTCAGGATCTTTTGAAGAGTGTGTTTCCAGAAGCTTTACTTTCACCATTCCTTATTTGTCACAGACGCTGCATGTTTTCACACTGAAAAACTTCAGTCGTAATAACAACTTTGTGTTGGTGTTCATGTGTATTTAACTCTTTGAACAACATTGAATGCCCAATTAAATTCCAAGGCCTGTATGAATCTGACCTGTGTGTGTTTGTGTGTCTGTCCAGTGTCTGCGGCAGATGGGCAAACTGATGACCGAATGCTGGGCTCACAATCCCGCGTCTCGTCTGACCGCCCTGCGGGTGAAGAAGACGCTCGCCAAGATGTCCGAGTCTCAGGACATCAAACTGTGACCCGAAAGTCACTCCGTCCCAAGAGTCTGGAGAGAAAGAGCGGCTTTATCCTGCTTTCTGTGAAAGTTCACTCAAGCCACTCGCCCTGCTGGTCATCACAGATCAACTCTGACCGTCACTCCATCATACACCGTAAAGACTTCAATCTGCAACTCAAACTCTCAACATTCATCAAGACTTTTTTTTTGAAGCAAATTCTCAACTGAACGATTTAATGAAATGCATTTTCCAACTCGGACACACCCAACATTACAAGTGAAGCTTTTCCTCACGTTCTCTAGAAAACAGAACCTGGAAATGATGGCCAGGTCTTCACGCTGTAGAAATACGTCTTTGTAAAATATGAATGTAAATACTGACTGTCATGAGTTTAAGAATTTTTTTTTTTTTGCGTTGAACGTCATGTTGCCTTGTGCCTTATTTAACACACACACACACACACACACACACACACACACACACACACACACACAAGTTTAATATTTCACAGTTCTATGTAAATGGAGTGATAAATAAATGTACGTGTTTAACATTCCTGCCCCTTTAATAAAGTCAACTCAATTCTGACATGCAGCTTTTTCACCTTTCTTACAAAGAAACAGCAACATTTTCACATGAATTGAAAAACTCTTTCTTTCACACAAACACACACACACACTCTCTCACTCTCTTTCACACACACACACTCTCTCACTCTCTTTCACACACACACACACACACACTCTCACTCTCTTTCACACAAACACACACACACTCTCTCACTCTCTTTCACACACACACACACACACACACACTCTCACTCTCTTTCACACAAACACACACACACACTCTCTCTCTCTCTGTTTCACACACACATACACACACTCACTCTCTTTCACACACACACACACACACACACTCACTCTCTTTCACACACACACACACACACACACACACACACACTCTCTGTTTCACACACACACACACACACACACACACACACTCTCTCACTCTCTCTTTCACACACACACTCTTTCACACACACACACACACACACACACACACACTCTCTCACTCACTTTCACACACACACACACACACTCACTCTCTTTCACACACACACACACACACACTCACTCTCTTTCACACACACACACACACACACACACACACACACTCTGTTTCACACACACACACACACACACACACACTCTCTCACTCTCTCTTTCACACACACACTCTTTCACACACACACACACACACTGTCTCTTTCACACACACACACACACACACACTCTCTCACTCTCTTTCATACACAAACACACACACACTCTCTCACTCTTTCACACACACACACACACACACACACTCTGTTTCACACACACACACACACACACACACTCTCTAATTCACACACACGCACACACACACACACACTTTCACACACACACACACACACACACACGAGCAAGTGATGCAATTCTACCTTTCTCCAAATTTGATGAAGCAGCTAACTCCTCCTAATCTGTGCTGAACTATTGCTTTAAACCTGGAAAAGAAAACTATTAAAACACAAATAATCACATTCAAATAATTTATCATTAAAACCAATAAATATTTATATTTTACACAATTTGTGACATTACAAATTATTGTTCAGTTAATATTGTGGGTGGTGTTGGCGCAGTGGATAAGTCACAGGCCTTCGGTGTGAGAGACCCGGGTTCGAATCCACTGTAAGACACCAATGTGTCCCTGAGCAAGACACGTAACCCCTAGTCGCTCCAGAGGCGTGCGACCTCTGACATATACAGCAAGCGTAAGTCGCTTCGGATAAAAGCGTCAGCTGAATTACAAGTTTTTGTTCTCCACAAATCATCAAACCTCAAGATGTTCTTGAATACCTTTCACGTGAGATATATATGTGTTCCTGTAGCTCAGTTGGTAGAGCACTGCACTATCAAGCGCAAGGTTGTGGGTTCGATTCCCAGGGAACACATGATAGGTAGAAATTGATAGCCTGAAAGCACTAAGTCGCTTTGTATAAAATCATCTGCTAAATGCATAAACTTATATGTAATATTTATATATCCTGAACGATCCTTTTCCTATGACTTTTTCCCGTAAAGCTTTTTTAAACAACAGCCATTGTGAAACACTTTAAATCTGACTTCATCACAAATAAAAACAAAGAAATGAGACACACTCCAATTCAGTGTTGCATATAAATATAATTTATTGCTTGTTTTAAAAATTCTTTCTTACATTTTGTACAGAAACTTCACAGAGGAGATGCAAGCGTTCGCAAAATACATCATGAACGTGCCATAAAAGAATAAGTAACATCCTCACTATAAATATAATAATCGTATGAGACCTATGGAAAGCGACTGCTAGCATGTATAACTTTCTTTATAAAGGATGCAGGTTTTGCATAGACAGCTTTAGAAATCTGGACAAGAAGTGAACGCAAATGTACAAACACACTCCAATGGCTATTAGTTTAGTTGGTCTCTGTACACTTTGTATTTTACCGCATGCATCCATCCGTTCATCACTCACGCTCCCGTACGATCTCCTGAACGTCTTCCGATCCGCTGCTGTCCGTCCGTTAGTCAACTAAAGGATCCGAGACTGACGATGAAACCTGTGAATTCTGGCCACTAAACTCTATTCCTGAAACGCTTCAGCCCCGAAGCAGCTTGGTCTGCAATACAGCGCTCAAAGATGTTCCTTTGTTTCCTTTTTCTTCCACATTTCGGTTACACACAGATCACTATGCAACAAAATAAAGCAGTAAGCCCCAAGAAGCCGTGGTTTACAGTGAATTTATCACAGCTAAGGGCCGTTATTCACTGTAAACCACAGCTTCACGGTGCTTATTGCTTTTATAAACCGGTTACTTCATATACATAGTAAGGTTTCACAGAATAAAACAGAGCAAATAAAGTGTAATGATGATGTTAATAACAACAGTATTCTTCCACCAAACAATATAGCTCCTCAGAATCAGTTGTGTTTGTTACAAAGTGGTTGCCGAGCAACACACAAACGTAAACAAAGGTGTATGTTACTTTGTAGCGCACTGTACAACAGCTTCCAACGTGGCTCAGCCAATCAGAATCAAGGAGCGGAACTCTCAGTTTTATAACAATTAATAACCAAAAGAAAACAGAAGCATAACACTGTTAAACTTTACAGTTCTGATGTGTTTGCTGTATATAGAGCGGAGTATAAATAAAGGCATTTCTCAACACGTGTTCATAGAAAGGTACCTCCAACCGCCATGACGGATGTGAGTCACGTGATGTCCAGGACAGACGGCGGGAAGCCGGAGGTCCAGTATTTGGACAGCAGAAGTCGCGTTTCCTAAGAAACTGATACCACTAACCAGAAAAGCAAACGGCTGCAGCAGGAACCGTACGTGTTCAGAGCAGCTCACAGTGATCCGGCGGCGATCTCAAGGGACGGTGTCAGTGCTCGGCGCTCATGATGTTCTCGTGACGTCCCATCTCCTCCAGCACCGCGGCCAGACGGTTCAGATTGCCGTCGGGGAAGTGCTGCGCCTCCCACAGGTCCAGGATCACGCCGGTCGGACTCGACTTGGTGGCAAAGTAGTTGAGATACCTGCAGGGAAGACACGAGGCTGACATGTGACCGACACACAGATTGATGCTCCTGTTATCAAATCTCTACTGAAATGTGTGTCGATTTAGAAAGATTGGACTGGTGCTGAAACACAACCGAAATTAAAAATGGGATACATAAAAAAATAAAAATAAAATAAAAACAGAAATAAAAAAAAAGATAAAAAGCATAACATTCAATCAATTTCAATTTAACATAAATAAATATGCACAAACAAAAATATATATAAATTTCTTGCCTTCTGATAAAGTGTGCTTTTTGATTTAAGCAGATAGAACTTTTGCAGTGCTTATAATAAAACTAAAATATCAAATGAAAATAAAAACTATTAAAAACATGAAAAAAAAAGAAAATAATAATTAAAAGGATCAAATTTTTTAACAACAAATACAACATGAAGAATAAAAAAAATAAATAAATATAAGCTATTAAAATTATTCCATTAAATCAGCTTAAATAAAAAATGTACAAATACGAACAAATATATATATTTTTTCTCAAATATCATGCCTATAAAACGTGTTTTAACTTAAGCACATAGAAATACTAAAATACTCAAATAAATTAATAAGACAATAAAAACAACTGAAAACACGAACAAATAAAATTCAAATAAAACTACCTAATAAAAATAACTAAATATATAAGACGCTCCTGCCGAGACGAGTGAAAACACAGAGACACGTGACATGCCAGCCACGGGGGGAAAACCACGATTGTTCACAAAATGTATAACATTATTAAACTAGCGGTGAAAAACTATAAAAGTGCACTGAAATATGAACACAAACTAAATCACTTTTTCCAATCAAATGATTTAATGGATCTCTCAAATCTGATGGTTAAAGGGTTAAACTGAACCAGCCAATCAGACATGAGGCTGCCATTTGAGTGACACTTACATGAACCAATGACAGCAGACTTCCTGAATTCTCTGATTAAAGTGTCGAATCAGACAGATGGAAATTAAATGGTTCATAATAAAAATATGTTAACCATATAAAATAATTTTAACAAAAAAAAAGTTACAATTCTATTAAGAATTAATCTAAAAAAAAAAAAAAAAAACGAAATAAAAGTTTTAAAAATATGAAAAAAATATTAATATTAAACATTTTCATAACAATAAAGTAGAAGAAACTTTAAAACTAAAATAGTGAAAAAAAGAAAATATGAAATAAACTTCATACGATTACATCATAAGAAAAATTCAACATTAAAAATCAAAAACTGAATATGTACAACAGAAAAATTAAAATAAAACCTGTTAAAAATATTAAATAAAATAAACTTCAAAACAATTTAATTTAAATCCAATTAAACAAAGGTCCAATGAAGTGCCTTGAACGAGCATTATTCTGTGGTGTCGTAATTTCAACTGAAACAGGAAGAGAGGGCGGGACATGTCAAGCAGCCACACCCCTTTTTAAAGCAGCCAATAGTGTTTTGTTTATGTCTGCTTGGGCCAGAGCCGTTGAGCTCGGTAAAGCCACATTCGACAGTAATAGATTACATCATAGATTCAATATGAAACTCCTAGTAAAACTAAATATTGGTCATAATCATGCTGAGGCTGTGTAGTTTTTAATAAATGCTTAATAAAGAGGTTTTATAAATGTAGAGTCATAACTCTGGTCTGACCTGTCCAGGTTGAGTTTGTGCGCCAGCATCCTCCAGTCGTTCCCGCGCGTCTGTGGAGCGTCCAGACTCCCGCACAGCTTCTGCCGGATGGACAGAGGGATCCGGAAGGCGTTGGGAC
>NC_068380.1:251707-254207 GCF_023724105.1 Carassius gibelio | reverse complement strand
TGGATGTAGCAGGGAGTGGTGAAGTTCTCCTCGCCCACCACCACCACGTCCTGCACACACACACACACACACACACACACACACAAGCGTCATTACGGTGTAAACTGATGGACATACAGAATCATACCTGAAACACATTAACACATTATTAGACGAGGGGAGGGTGGGGTCTCAAAACTAGAGGAAAGATGCACCATATCGCCAGCAGGGGTCACTCATACTTCACTAAACCAAACAAAAACCATTAGTTCTGCTGAAATACTTAAAGGATGAAACCGTTTTGATGCTGTATTACTGATTATGTTGCTAAGGGTGAAGCGGAATAAAACACAGCTGCTGACCAATCAGAATCGAGGAATGGAACGAACCGGTTTATAAATATTAATACACAATTAGTACAAATGTCAATTATTCAAACCGTGAATGGATCATTAATTGGAGGAGCATGGGTGCACTGTTGTGTTGTGTTCAATTAGCAGTGAATAAAAAAAAAATAATTAATAAAAAATAAATTACACCAATTACAGTAATATTGTTAGATTCTTTTTATTCTTGTTATCTTAATATAAAAATGTAATGATTCTTTTTTTATTATTATATTGCATATATAATAATATATACTATATATAATAAATAATAGACAAAAAACTAATTAATAATGATATGCTGTTTTATAATATATGCTAATATAATAAACAAATGCCATTACATTACTTAAAATATATATGCAGTTTATTATAAATTATAATAACATTTAAATTAAAGCATTTTTTGATTTTTAATAATGCATTTTTTATTATGTCATGGAATTGTTTTACTATGTAATGGGTTTATGAAAACCTGTGAATATTTATGCAAATGTGTCCTTTATTTTGTGGAAACAACAACAGTTTATAGTTTTACATGTTAATAGTTTGTATTATTATTATTTTTTCACATTGTTTCTCCATCTTCAGTTCCTGAGTGACTCATATTGGCCTCCAAGAGTGTGTGTAAAGAGCCCCTAATTCCACACAGTATTAATGAGTGTGTGTGTGTTCAGCACTGCTCCCGGTGACCTCTGACCTCATGTTCATGTCTGCACTGAGTCTGTCTCTCTTTACAGTCGTCTGTAATCCTGACACACACATGAGATCCACGCTGTCATTAATTTCATCCCATTACTGACGAGAGAAAAGGAATGAAGATACTTTATCGTGGGCTTGGCCGTTAAACAGCGGTTATGACTGGCCATTAGCCTCTTTAACCAATCCTGTGGGAGCGCAGCATTTGAGAGCGTTAGCCAGACAATTAGCAAAACTGAGCTAATGCTTTCCAGAATGATTTATTTACTCCAGCTCTCAGTCGATCCATCAGAGCAGAGTCTAACTCAAGCACACGCCACAAATTCATGCATGTTTTTATACAATCTTTTCTAATAAAATATGATGAAAATGATATATTAAATCATTATAATCTTTTTTATATATATATATATATATATATATATATATTATTATTATTTATTAATATATATTATTTTGATTATAACATTATTAAAATAAAAAATATATATATTTTAATAAATTATAATATTATTATTATTATTTTATTATACATTAAAACAGTTTAGTAAAAAGATTGCTAGACTTTTTTAATAATGCATTATTTTTGTAATGAAATTTAAAGGATTTATGGACACTTTTTATGTAATATAAAATGTAGAAAATATTTATGTAAATGTATCTTTTATCTGATATAAAGCATATGATATAACAAAAATATTTTGTTATATTATTATTAATTAAAACAAATCCATCTTATCTTTGTGATAAAGATATAATATTAAAATACTTATTTATAAAGGATACAATATTACCATACTTATTCATATTATTACATACTATTATAATAATCTTCTAGATTTTTAATAATGCATTTTTAATTAAGTGATTTGATTGAATGGATTTATGGAAACTTCTATTTTATAGTTATGTAATATATATATATATATATTTGTGAGCCAGTGCTGCTTTTTTATCATCAGAGTAGATGCTCTTGTCAAATTAATGCATGTTTCTCTCTTTTTTTGCAGCAAATGTTTTGGAAAATAGACTGTGGAAAAAAGCTGCATTCACAGGGGAAAAGACAGAAATGTTCTTAAAATGAAACCCATTTTGTGAGCAGCGCTCGGCAAGCACAACAAATCAGAGTCGGTGAGTGGGAAAATAATATTTACAGACATGCGTGTGGACCTGACTAGCACATCATTGGTGGGAAAGCAATATTTACTGTCCACGAGTGATCACACACACTCATCATCACCGGAGAGAAGGAAAGAGCTCATCTACGACGGACAGGACTGCACCGCGTCTGTCAGACTGAGAGCAATCCATAGTTATTTGTGTTTTAAAGGTCCAGATGCATCTGTGGTGTTATTCATCACACACACATCGCTCCGTAACGGGACATTTCTCATACACTGGGAGCGAAGAACAACAACAACAAGTGCTGCTGAAAC
>NC_068380.1:240510-251207 GCF_023724105.1 Carassius gibelio | reverse complement strand
TGGTGTGTGTGTGTGTGTATGATGATGATGATGGTGTGTGTGTGTGTGTGTGTGTGTGTGCGTGTGTATGATGATGATGCTGATGATGATGCTGATGATGATGTGTGTGTGTGTGTGTTTGCAGGTATACTATGCAAAGAAGAAGCGTCGTCACCAACAGGGTCAGGGCGAGGACTCCAGCAACAAGAAGGAGAGGAAGATTTACAACGACGGCTACGATGACGACAACTTTGACTACATCGTTAAAAACGGAGAGAAGTGGATGGACAGATACGAGATTGATTCTCTAATAGGCAAAGGCTCGTTCGGTCAGGTCCGTGTCTCTCAGCTCCGCTAGTAAAGACTCGTGAGGTGTGTTTGGGTTGGTCTGACGTGTGTGTGTTGGTCTCTGGCAGGTGGTGAAGGCCTATGACCGCGTGGAGCAGGAGTGGGTCGCCATCAAGATCATCAAGAATAAAAAGGCCTTTCTGAATCAGGCTCAGATTGAAGTCCGACTGCTGGAGCTCATGAACAAACACGACACCGAGATGAAGTATTACATCGGTAATGTGTGACTCTCATCCCAGAATACATACTGCCGGCCGTCTGTGTTTACACTCTGACCCTTGCCAGAACTCTCTTCTTTCTATTTGACCAATATGATCTGATAAAAGATATGTTAGATCACGTAATGGTCATTTACTACGTCAGGATGAACAGTTTTGGGGTTGTGTCACAGTTTGTGTTTTGAAGAGTACCGTTGATGAGGAAACAGAGACGGGTTTACTGCACAAGAACAGGTCTGTGTGAGGACTAGTGGTATTTGATTTGGCAGATGCTTCCATCCAAAGGGACTTCAAACTGATTTACCATACAGAAGCAACATTATTATTATTTTTATTATTATTATTATTATTATAGAAGGAATATTGAGTAAATGAGAAGCGTAACCATGGAGAAGCAGAACACTGACTGTAGATGAATGGAGTTTGGAAACTCTCCATAGGTCTCCATGGGACGGTGTGTTCTGTGTCTCAGGTGCTGTGTGTAACCTTCATGACGTTCATTTCTGTGTCATCACTCAAGTATTTCACTCATTATCACACTTTAACACCGTTGTGTCTTTCCTTCTCCTCCAGTTCATCTGAAACGCCATTTTATGTTCAGGAACCACTTGTGTCTGGTCTTCGAGATGTTGTCCTATAACCTGTACGACCTGCTGAGGAACACTAATTTCCGCGGCGTGTCTCTGAACCTGACGCGTAAGTTTGCTCAGCAGCTGTGCACCGCGCTGCTCTTCCTGGCCACGCCTGAGCTGAGCATCATCCACTGTGACCTCAAGCCCGAGAACATCCTGCTGTGCAACCCCAAGAGATCCGCCATCAAGATCGTGGACTTCGGGAGCTCGTGTCAGCTGGGACAGCGGGTGAGACCCATGCTCTCCGAGTCTGTGTGTGTTCGACTGCTCCTCCAGCTTCATTCAGTAACACAGCCGTGTGTGTCCTCAGATATACCAGTACATCCAGAGCCGGTTCTACCGCTCGCCCGAGGTGCTGCTGGGAATGCCCTACGATCTGGCCATCGACATGTGGTCTCTGGGCTGTATCCTGGTGGAGATGCACACCGGAGAACCTCTGTTCAGCGGCGCTAACGAGGTGAGTCCTGACCGAACACTTCCTGCAGGAGACCGAGGACACTTACAGATGTGTTTCAGATCAGATGAAAGCGGAAACACAACTTCATTCCAGTGATACTGAAGTATGCTGCTGCCTTAGAGATTGAACTGAGCCGCTCCACACACACTGGTCCAGGCTGCCGTTAATGTGATCATTATACTCACTGACCGAATTGTAAACAATATTTCATTTATTTTACATGAAATTATATTTTGCTGAATGTGTTTTCTGCTGGTACCTTGTCTTGTTTAGGCCTGTCATGGATAAATATGACAATAAAAGAACCAGTAGCAGCAAGTCCTTTAATAAATGATTAATTAAATCATTTCAATCAAATGATTCATTCACACTGGCTGATTCAATTAGAAATGAAGCGTGTGACTCTATGAATGGATCATTGAAACGTTGGTTCACTCGATTGGTTCAGAAGCAGCTCTGATTATACTGCATCCATGCGTTCAGTCTAATAATCCGTCATCTGTCAAACACACAACAAAACACAAGAGTACAGTGGTCCTGAAAATGTTGGTGCTGTAACAACCGTATCAGAATACAAGGCTCAAAACACTGTACATTTAGTCTGAGCGAGTGTAAATCTGAAGCCCTGGTCAGAGCCGGCCGGTGTGAACACATCATTAGCACCGAGCTCTGACTCCTGGGATTGAGATGTAGTCGTCTTCTTCCCGTCTGTGATGGATGTTTGTTGCAGGTGGACCAGATGAACAAAATCGTGGAGGTGTTGGGCGTCCCTCCCAGTCATATCCTGGAGCAGGCGTCTAAAGCCAGGAAGTTCTTTGAGAAGATGTCTGACAGCACGTGGTGTGTGAAGAAGACCAAAGATGGCAAAAGGGTGTGATTCCTTCTTTACTCTGATCTTGTGGTCGGCTCTGTTTGTCTGGTGATGCTGACTCTTCTCGTCTCTCTCGTGTGTGTGTGTGCAGTATAAACCCGCCGGCTCCCGGAAGCTGCACAGTATTCTGGGTGTGGAGGCTGGTGGCCCCGGCGGGCGGAGAGCTGGAGAGTCGGGTCACGCTGTCGCAGACTACCTGAAGTTCAAAGACCTGGTCCTGCGGATGCTGGACTACGACCCCAAGACCCGCATCCAGCCGTATTACGCTCTGCAGCACAGCTTCTTCAAGAAGACGGCAGACGAAGGCACCAACACCAGCAGCAGTGTGTCCACGAGTCCAGCGCTGGAGCAGTCGCAGTCGTCTGGAACCACGTCCAGCACCTCGTCCAGCTCAGGTCAGAGAGCACTGCTGTCACACACTGATCTGAGATCAGGACGTCTGCTGTCACTGACTCCAAACATTGTGTGTTTGCAGGAGGATCATCTGGAACGAGCACCAGCGGCCGAGCACGCTCCGACCCGACCCACCAACACCGGCACAGCGGAGGACACTTCAGTGCAGCGGTGAGCACTCACACACACACTCTCACACACACACACACACACACACACACACTCTCACACTCACACTCACACACACACGCACTCTCACACACACATACACACACACACACACTCACACACTCTCACACACACACACACACACACACTCACACACACACACACACTCTCACACACACACACACACACACACTCACACACTCTCACACACACACACACACACACACACACACACACACACTCACACACACACACTCACACACACACACACACTCTCACACACACACACACACACACACTCACACACTCTCACACACACACACACACACACACACACACTCACACACACACACACACACACACACTCACACACACACACTCACACACACACACACACTCTCACACACACACACACTCACACACACACACACACTCTCACACACACACACACACACACACACACTCACACACTCTCACACACACACACACACACACACACACACTCACACACACACACACACTCTCACACATACACACACACACACACTCACACACTCTCACACACACACACACACACACACTCACACACACACACACACTCTCACACACACACACACTCTCACACACACACACACACACACACTCACACACACACACACACTCACACACTCTCACACACACACACACACACACACACTCACACACTCTCACACACACACACTCTCACACACACACACACACACACACACACACACACTCTCACACACACACACACACACACTCACACACACACACACACTCACACCAGTGTTAATTTTGACACGAAATTTTAATTTAGTTTTAGTCTTAGTCTTTTGACTATAATTCTTTTTAGTTTTAGTCAAGTTTTAGTCATCTGATTTGTTTTAATTTTAGTCTTATTTTAGTCGACTAAAATTGCTTGGTATTTTAGTCGACTAAAATTGCTTGGTATTTTAGTCGACTAAAATAAGACTAAAATCAATAACAGATTTACTAGACAATTTTTTACAGCTGGTATAGGAAACAAACTTAACCAAAATATATAAAACACAAATTCAACTTTATTTCAACACAACTGTCTTTATTTCGATTCAAAAGCTTTTATGCAGCAACAAACACTGTCATGATAATGTAAACAATAACTAGCTGCCAATTGACCATCAATAAAAGAAAAATAACGTTAGGTCCAGGACCTTAAAGCTTACAGCTGAGCTGAACAATAAGTGCATACATTTAAAGTAAATATTTAATAAGTTGGCAGCTAGGTGGATAAAAAAAGTAACAAGATTTTATAAGGTATTCATTTGTCTAGCAATATTGTATGTTTTAAATACTACAATATTGCTAGATTAGTATGTATAATGATAGGATGTGAACATTCATGTTTCACATGACTAATATAGAAATATTTGTGATATTGTCAACAAGTAGAACATTATAAAATATACTAAACATTAGTATTAATCAAATGTATTTATCATGATATTACGTATTAGTATTGTGCTCGCATCTAATTTGAAGGGGCTATTTTACAGTACTTTTCAGTTCGTAATATTTAATGCTACAACATCTACGCAATGCACTATTCCAATTTTGCTTAGCTCAATAAACAAAAGAACATCGTTGTAAAATTACATTTGAGAAAATGTCCGGGTGGCTCATCTGTAAATGTCTTTTCAAATTGGTTGTGTTCTTGCCACGAATGAGCGCTCCGCGTGCTTTACACTTTGTTTTGTTTTGTTCGTCGTCAAACGTGAAGTGAGCTGTGGACATTTTGTCGCTCTTTTAGACAGTAGGGGCTTTAAGCAACAGCTGCGAATGGAACGGCTACAGCGACCGGAAGTTTGCCGTCACACCGCTGTAGCCAAGAACGTAAAAGTCACTAAGCAATGGTAAAACAGAACAGCGCAACGCAGCATTAATTCATTTATTGAGATCCAAAAAAATATATAATTTAAAAAAGCAAGAGAAGGATTGCTTTTGGCGTTAAATGACAATCTTTTGTCAGAAGAGGAGTTTTTAATATTGTATGATGTAAATAAGTCTAAAAACATAACATTTATTTACCTAACCTCTCACGTTGTAGCGACTCCGGCAAATCAGCTGTTCTCCCGTAGTAGACCGTTAAATTAGAACGTCACAAAGTAGCAGTTAAATTCGCGCAGGCGCAATACAACGCCAGAATGGCGTTGCCGTTCCACCAGAGGCTGTTGCTTAAAGTCCCTATCACCTCTTCGAATGCCGACTTCCCGGGAGCTCATAAAAACTGAAAACCTTCGCTTCACGTCTCAATAAGTCAGGCTCTGATTGGTTCTCTTCTCTCATGCAGTCTGTTCTGTTTTGCCGGTTCTTTTGCTCATTCCTCGCATCTCTCCCGTCTGCTGATTTGATTTTCGTCACAGTCTATTTTCGTCTCGTCCTTTATTCGTTGACGATAATGTCAATCAATTTAGTCATATTTTTATTCTCCATCAGTGCCTTCTATTTTAGTTTTTTGTTTCGTTTTCGTCGGCAAAAATATATTCGTGACGAAAATAATGACGAAAATATTTAGTCAACGAAATTAACACTGACTCACACACACACACACTCACTCACAGACTCACACACTCACACACAGACACACACACACACACACAGGGGAGGACACTTCAGTGCAGCGGTGAGCAGACACTCACACACACTCACACACACACACACACACACACTCACAGACTCACACACACACACACACTCACACACACACAGCGGAGGACACTTCAGTGCAGCGGTGAGCACACACACACTCACACACACACTCTCACACACACTCTCACACACACTCACACACACACACACTCTCACACACACTCACACACACACACACAGCGGAGGACACTTCAGTGCAGCGGTGAGCACACACACACACACTCTCACACACACTCTCACACACACACACACACACACTCTCACACACACACTCTCACACACACACACACACACACACACACACACTCTCACACACACACACTCTCTCTCACACACACACACACACACACTCTCACACACACACACACTCTCACACACTCTCACACACACACACACACACTCACAGCGGAGGACACTGACACATTGTTAGCTGCATGATCGTCCGAGCCGAGCTGAGATGTTGACCTGTGTGTGTGCTCTTCCTCAGGCGAGACAGGGCTTCGCTCCGGCGCTGGGGTGGGTGGGAGGAGACGGACTCCAGCAGGCGTCCGGAGAGACTCACCCCGTCCAGGAGACCACCTTCAACGTGCCCCCCCACCAGCCCAAGGCTCTGCACCCCCACACGTCCCATCATCACCATCATCATCATCACCACCCTCCAGCGCAGCACGGTCAGGGCCCCGCCCGGCCCCGGCCCCGCCTCTACTCGCCCTCCCACAGCGCCTCCACACAGGACTCTATGGAGGTGACCCCCGGACACCTGTCCATGACCTCGCTGTCTTCCTCCGCCTCATCCTCGTCCACATCCTCGTCCTCCACCGGGAACCATCACTACGCCTACCAGAGCCGCCCGCTGCCCCACGGCCTGGGCTTCGGCCACAACAGCAGCATGACTCTAGGACTGGGTGCCTTCTCTAACCCTCGGCAGGAGACGGGCGTGCCGGGTCACCCCTCGAACTCTGGGCCGGGTCACTACATGTCTGAGACTCACATGGGCCTGCGGCCGGGCCTGGAGCGCGAGGAGTCGCCCATGGTGTGTGTGCAGCCCAGCTCAGTGGCCAGCTCCTGACTCCTCTCGTCTGAGAGCGTGTGTTTGTTTGATTAAAGCTGCTGGAACGGGGCGAGAGCCGCCCGCGGACGCCTGACACGAGGCTTTCCTCCTCTGACCTTTGCTTCTGTTCTCCGATTCTCCGATGGTTTCAGATGTGCACGGGAGCGAGAGCGTCACGGCCAACCCACCCCAGTCCCCCACCGCGCTCGCGTCTTTTCTTCTTCACGTCGTGCAATCGTGTGCTTCGAGCGGAGCTTTCCCAGAGTGCAATGAGACCCGTGACGGGCGTGTGCGGCCGCGGGCAGCGCTGCTTTCAAATGGCCTTATCGTTACGGACAGAATGAAGACGAGCCGGACGTTTCTTCTAGTGACAAAAGCTTTCATGTATTTTTGACGTGCGAACACCCTTCATTCACGACACGGTGATCCGAGGCCTTTCTTCACTAGAGATCCAGCGTGGGGCGTCACAGGCCGAGTCCCTTCCCGCTCTTCTGTTGTGCTCAGCATGTGTGTTTTACTTCAGCCCTTTCGCTTCTTTGATTTGGCTTCACGATTATGCTGTGAATTTTACACCACTTTTGTTTCTCCCTTTTGATAATTTATTGTACCAAAGGCGTTTTTTTATAGAACATAGATGTCTGCAACCAATGTAGCAGTTCTGCACTTTGAAGCAAAGGTGTGTGTCATGTCAGAACTGGAAGTGATGTTTGAATCCTGGACGCCATCGCTTGCGAAATTCTGTCGCTCTGTTTTTCTTTCTCTTCATTTGCTCTCACCAGACGGCGGCGGCACGAGCTGCAAGCGTTTCCCGTCGGTGGTCTTGTGTTGATTTGTCTCTCACGGGACGGTGGACGTGGACTCGAGCTGCTCGGCTGGTCCCAGAGCAGCTGGACAGTGGGAGATCCTCTCGGCCGGACGCCGCCGGTGCTGCTCTCGATCGCTCTCTCCGTCCGTCCGTGTGTGCGCTGGTGACGGTTGCGAGCGGACCCATGGTTCTCTAGAGTTCCTGTGGAGGGAGTCCATGAAACAGGCTTCAGGTGTTTACTTTGTGACCCCATTTTAATAGCTGAAATAGAATTTATGTACATATTTATATTTTTTTAATAAAGGAAGTTTAGAACTCACTACTTTTTTCCTAATGGTATTTTGAGTACATTTACGTCAACTTGGTAACATGCAGTGGAAGTTCTCTGTGGTAGTCGATGGGTATCAGTGCTTCCAGGCCAAAGTAGATGATGAAGACCACGCTAGTACAAAAGCAAGACTCTAGGGTTGAAACGGGACGGAGAGTAGATCTTCAGACTTTAATCTTCTAGACAGGGTATCTATCGTGTGTGTGTGTGTGTCCCAGTCAGAACGGCTTCACATGATCCTCTGCTCCAGCGCTGACCAGTGTACACCGTACAGGAGCTAACTCTTGTTTAGATGATCTTACAGCAACATGCTTCAAGAAATGGGTCCAGTGTGTGTTTGTGTGTGTGTGTGAGAGAGAGAGAGAGAGAGAGTGTGTGTGTGTGAAAGAGAGAGAAAGAGTGTGTGTGAGAGAGAGAGTGTGCGCGTGTGTGTGTGTGTGAGAGAGAAAGAGTGTGAGTGCGCGTGTGTGTGTGAGAGAGAGAGAGAGAGAGTGTGTGTGTGTGTAAGAGAGAGTATATATGTGTGTGTGTGTGTGTGTGTGTGTGTAAGAGAGTGTATATATGTGTGTGTGTGTGAGAGAGAAAGAGTGTGAGTGCGCGTGTGTGTGTGAGAGAGAGAGAGAGAGTGTGTGTGTGTGTAAGAGAGAGTGTATATATGTGTGTGTGTGTGTAAGAGAGAGTGTATAAATGTGTGTGTGTGTGTAAGAGAGAGTGTGTGTGTGTGTGTGTGTAAGAGAGAGTGTATAAATGTGTGTGTGTGTGTAAGAGAGAGTGTGTGTGTGTGTGTGTAAGAGAGAGTGTGTATGTATGTGTGCGTGTGTGTGTGTGTGTGTGTGTGCTAACTCCTGCTAGCATTTCAGGTCACATGTTATGATTTGAGATCTCTCTCCCTGGTCAGATTACCCCCTCTCCTTCCCGTCCGGTCCGCATCCTCACTCCTCGTTTGGTTCCAGGACATGTGATGATGATGATGATGTAAACAGAACGACAGACAGATATCTGGGATCTGTATCCACAGGTTGTAAGATCAGGACTCTGTGTAAAGTAAAGTGTCACTGAGGGGCAGTAATGGACAAACCCTTTGTACTATATTCAAGCGGTCTTATGTATGATTATAAAAACACAAAGTTGCTTAACTTGTACCTGGTCTTCTCTCTTTTCTTCATGTCAAGTTGTTTGGTGTCTGAGAATCCCACATCGTGTACTCGATCTCAGCTCTCGAGATGTGTGGCCTCCACTAATGCACACATGAGGGTGAAGCATCATGGGAAATGAATGAACGTGCATTAAATGTGTGTCTGGTTTCAGAAGAGGTCAGTCATACTTCAGGACTATTCAGTAAAATGTGATTCGTACCCAGAGCTCAGGACGTGGTTCACTCATGGTGCTCTGTGGTGAACTTGAAGGTAGTTTTCAGTGATTGTTCTCGACTATTCTAATAAACCTGCGGGACTCTGGCCTTTATAAAGGACTACAATTACTGAAAGCTTGTATGAAGAATGTGTGATCACAGCTAAACTCACAGAATGGCTAATATATCAGACAACCACTGTATGCAAACAAGTGCTTTCTGTGAGTTTCATTTACAATGCGTTTGGTTCTCTGGGAATCGAACCCATGACCTTGGCGTTGCTGGCATCATGATCGACCGTTCTAAGCTTCTGCTGTTTTCTTAAATTTATATAAAAACATAATTTTTACTTTTTATATGCAAAATAAGATTTGCATGCTTATTATTTTTTTCGTTTTTTATAACATTTTTATAAGTCCCCGGATGGTCTACTATTTCAGGTCGATGTTTTAAGTGTGGATCACTGAAATGTATATTCTCTTTCTCTATGTGTGGATCCGTGCACATTCTAATTACCCATAATCCATTGGGCTTTGGTGAAGGATTCGCTTCAGAACTACAAACACGAATAAAAAGTGTAAAAAAAAAAAAAAAACTACAATCATGGCGGATATGCATGACCGACGTTTAGATAAAAGGGTTTGAGTTACTAATAATCAGCATAATGAGTTACTAATAATCATATATATATCAACGGGCAACTTATTTTCTCTCAGATACGGTAGGATATTAAAATAAAATGTGGAGGATACAGGCAAGATGATTGACAGGCCAGTTTACAGTTTACAGTGACAGCTCGAGTGTATCTAGAGCCCTCCTTTGAAGATGCAATTCTATGAAGCGATAGTTTGTCCTAAAGTTTGGATTTTGTTCTGCTACACACTCAAAAGTGTGTACTTTTTTTTTTTTCCACGAAAAGAGTACACACACTACAGGCGTAGTAGAAGTAGGCACCGGGTTTAATCCGTAGCGCCTGTGATTAATTCGTTATGGCCAGCGCAGAGAAAAGTAACTGGTATCACGTGACACATCTACGCGTTACTATTATTATAATGACACTGACAAGTTTCCTCAGACATCCAACCGACACGAGGCGGATAGTATGAATAGCTAGAGAGTATTTATTTTTTTCTATATAATTTTTTTACGATATATAAATTATATTGGCGACGGTGACGTAACGGGAAGGGGCGGAGTCTGCAGCTTGACAACACGGAAGAGAAGATGACCGCGGGTCCGTGACCGAGCTCCGGAGACTCATGGGCTCCACAGCAGCTGCTCCGCGCGCTGAAAGATGCTCATCACGCTGTGCTACATCTACCTGTGGCTGCGCTTCCAGAGACACTACACGGCCGTGATCCGCAGCGCGTTACACCGCCTCAGCGCC
>NC_068380.1:223010-238010 GCF_023724105.1 Carassius gibelio | reverse complement strand
CACCACTGAGAGAGTGAGTCCAGATCTACACACACACCACTGAGAGAGTGAGTCCAGACCTACACACACACCACTGAGAGAGTGAGTCCAGACCTACACACACACCACTGAGAGAGTGAGTCCAGACCTACACACACACCACTGAGAGAGTGAGTCCAGATCTACACACACACCACTGAGAGAGTGAGTCCAGATCTACACACACACCACTGAGAGAGTGAGTCCAGATCAACACAAACACACACACACACCACTGAGAGAGTGAGTCCAGATCTACACACACACACACACCACTGAGAGAGTGACTCCAGATCTACACACACACACCACTGAGAGAGTGAGTCCAGATCTACACACACACACACCACTGAGAGAGTGACTCCAGATCTACACACACACACACCACTGAGAGAGTGAGTCCAGATCTACACACACACACCACTGAGAGAGTGAGTCCAGATCTACACACACACACACACCACTGAGAGAGTGAGTCCAGATCTACACACACATACACCACTGAGAGAGTGAGTCCAGATCTACACACACATACACCACTGAGAGAGTGAGTCCAGATCTACACACACACACACACCACTGAGAGAGTGAGTCCAGATCTACACACACACACACACCACTGAGAGAGTGAGTCCAGATCTACACACAAACACACCACTTAGAGAGTGAGTCCAGATCTACACACACACACACCACTGAGAGAGTGAGTCCAGATCTACACACACACACCACTGAGAGAGTGAGTCCAGATCTACACACACACACACCACTGAAAGAGTAAGTCCAGATCTACACACACACACACCACTGAGAGAGTGAGTCCAGATCTACACACACACACACACACCACTGAGAGAGTGAGTCCAGATCAACACACACACAGACCACTGAGAGAGTGAGTCCAGATCAACACACACACACACACACACACACACCACTTAGAGAGTGAGTCCAGATCTACACACACACACCACTGAGAGAGTGAGTCCAGATCTACACACACACCACTGAGAGAGTGAGTCCAGATCAGCACACACACACACCACTGAGAGAGTGAGTCCAGATCTACACACACACACACACCACTGAGAGAGTGAGTCCAGATGTACACACACCACTGAAAGAGTGAGTCCAGATCTACACACACACCACTGAGAAAGTGAGTCCAGATCTACACACACTCACACCACTGAGAGAGTGAGTCCAGATCAACACACACACACCACTGAGAGAGTGAGTCCAGATCTACACACACACAGACACACACACACCACTGAGAGAGTGAGTCCAGATGTACACACACACACCACTTAGAGAGTGAGTCCAGATCTACACACACACACCACTGAGAGAGTGAGTCCAGATCAACACACACACCACTTAGAGAGTGAGTCCAGATCAACACACACACACCACTTAGAGAGTGAGTCCAGATCTACACACACACACACCACTGAGAGAGTGAGTCCAGATCTACACACACACACACACACCACTGAGAGAGTGAGTCTAGATCTACACACACACACCACTGAGAGAGTGAGTCCAGATCAACACACACACACAGACACCACTGAGAGAGTGAGTCCAGATCAGCACACACACCACTTAGAGAGTGAGTTCAGATCTACACACACACACACCACTGAGAGAGTGGGTCCAGATCTACACACACACACACACACACCATTGAGAGAGTAAGTCCAGATCTACACACACACCACTGAGAGAGTAAGTCCAGATCTACACACACACACCACTGAGAGAGTGAGTCCAGATCTACACACACACACCACTGAGAGAGTGAGTCCAGATCTACACACACACCACTGAGAGAGTGAGTCCAGATCAACACACACACAGACCACTGAGAGAGTGAGTCCAGATCAACACACACACACACCACTTAGAGAGTGAGTCCAGATCTACACACACACACCACTGAGAGAGTGAGTCCAGATCTACACACACACACACACCACTGAGAGAGTGAGTCCAGATCAACACACACACACCACTGAGAGAGTGAGTCCAGATCTACACACACACACCACTGAGAGAGTGAGTCCAGATCTACACACACACACCACTGAGAGAGTGAGTCCAGATCAACACAAACACACACACACACACACACACACCACTGAGAGAGTGAGTCCAGATCTACACACACACACACACCACTGAGAGAGTGACTCCAGATCTACACACACACATACCACTGAGAGAGTGAGTCCAGATCTACACACACACACACACCACTGAGAGAGTGAGTCCAGATCTACACACACACACCACTGAGAGAGTGAGTCCAGATCTACACACACACACACCACTGAGAGAGTGACTCCAGATCTACACACACACACACCACTGAGAGAGTGAGTCCAGATCTACACACACACACCACTGAGAGAGTGAGTCCAGATCTACACACACACACACACACACCACTGAGAGAGTGAGTCCAGATCTACACACACATACACCACTGAGAGAGTGAGTCCAGATCTACACACACACACACACACCACTGAGAGAGTGAGTCCAGATCTACACACACATACACCACTGAGAGAGTGAGTCCAGATCTACACACACATACACCACTGAGAGAGTGAGTCCAGATCTACACACACACACACACCACTGAGAGAGTGAGTCCAGATCTACACACACACACACACCACTGAGAGAGTGAGTCCAGATCTACACACAAACACACCACTTAGAGAGTGAGTCCAGATCTACACACACACACACCACTGAGAGAGTGAGTCCAGATCTACACACACACACCACTGAGAGAGTGAGTCCAGATCTACACACACACACCACTGAGAGAGTGAGTCCAGATCTACACACACACACACCACTGAGAGAGTGAGTCCAGATCTACAGACACACACACCACTGAAAGAGTAAGTCCAGATCTACACACACACACACCACTGAGAGAGTAAGTCCAGATCTACACACACACCACTGAGAGAGTGAGTCCAGATCTACACACACACCACTGAGAGAGTGAGTCCAGACCTACACACACACCACTGAGAGAGTGAGTCCAGATCTACACACACACCACTGAGAGAGTGAGTCCAGATCAACACAAACACACACACACACACACACCACTGAGAGAGTGAGTCCAGATCTACACACACACCACTGAGAGAGTGAGTCCAGATCTACACACACACCACTGAGAGAGTGAGTCCAGACCTACACACACACCACTGAGAGAGTGAGTCCAGACCTACACACACACCACTGAGAGAGTGAGTCCAGACCTACACACACACCACTGAGAGAGTGAGTCCAGATCTACACACACACCACTGAGAGAGTGAGTCCAGATCTACACACACACCACTGAGAGAGTGAGTCCAGATCAACACAAACACACACACACACACACACCACTGAGAGAGTGAGTCCAGATCTACACACACACACACACCACTGAGAGAGTGACTCCAGATCTACACACACACACACACCACTGAGAGAGTGAGTCCAGATCTACACACACACACACCACTGAGAGAGTGACTCCAGATCTACACACACACACACCACTGAGAGAGTGAGTCCAGATCTACACACACACACCACTGAGAGAGTGAGTCCAGATCTACACACACACACACACACCACTGAGAGAGTGAGTCCAGATCTACACACACATACACCACTGAGAGAGTGAGTCCAGATCTACACACACATACACCACTGAGAGAGTGAGTCCAGATCTACACACACACCACTGAGAGAGTGAGTCCAGATCTACACACACACCACTGAGAGAGTGAGTCCAGATCTACACACACACCACTGAGAGAGTGAGTCCAGATCTACACACACACCACTGAGAGAGTGAGTCCAGATCTACACACACACCACTGAGAGAGTGAGTCCAGATCTACACACACACCACTGAGAGAGTGAGTCCAGACCTACACACACACCACTGAGAGAGTGAGTCCAGATCTACACACACACCACTGAGAGAGTGAGTCCAGATCAACACAAACACACACACACACACACACCACTGAGAGAGTGAGTCCAGATCTACACACACACCACTGAGAGAGTGAGTCCAGATCTACACACACACCACTGAGAGAGTGAGTCCAGATCTACACACACACCACTGAGAGAGTAAGTCCAGATCTACACACACACCACTGAGAGAGTGAGTCCAGATCTACACACACACCACTGAGAGAGTGAGTCCAGACCTACACACACACCACTGAGAGAGTGAGTCCAGATCTACACACACACCACTGAGAGAGTGAGTCCAGACCTACACACACACCACTGAGAGAGTGAGTCCAGATCTACACACACACCACTGAGAGAGTGAGTCCAGATCTACACACACACCACTGAGAGAGTGAGTCCAGACCTACACACACACCACTGAGAGAGTGAGTCCAGACCTACACACACACCACTGAGAGAGTGAGTCCAGACCTACACACACACCACTGAGAGAGTGAGTCCAGATCTACACACACACCACTGAGAGAGTGAGTCCAGATCTACACACACACCACTGAGAGAGTGAGTCCAGATCAACACAAACACACACACACACCACTGAGAGAGTGAGTCCAGATCTACACACACACACACACCACTGAGAGAGTGACTCCAGATCTACACACACACACCACTGAGAGAGTGAGTCCAGATCTACACACACACACACCACTGAGAGAGTGACTCCAGATCTACACACACACACACCACTGAGAGAGTGAGTCCAGATCTACACACACACACCACTGAGAGAGTGAGTCCAGATCTACACACACACACACACCACTTAGAGAGTGAGTCCAGATCTACACACACACACACCACTGAGAGAGTGAGTCCAGATCTACACACACACACACACACCACTGAGAGAGTGAGTCTAGATCTACACACACACACCACTGAGAGAGTGAGTCCAGATCAACACACACACACAGACACCACTGAGAGAGTGAGTCCAGATCAGCACACACACCACTTAGAGAGTGAGTTCAGATCTACACACACACACACCACTGAGAGAGTGGGTCCAGATCTACACACACACACACACACACCATTGAGAGAGTAAGTCCAGATCTACACACACACCACTGAGAGAGTAAGTCCAGATCTACACACACACACCACTGAGAGAGTGAGTCCAGATCTACACACACACACCACTGAGAGAGTGAGTCCAGATCTACACACACACCACTGAGAGAGTGAGTCCAGATCAACACACACACAGACCACTGAGAGAGTGAGTCCAGATCAACACACACACACACCACTTAGAGAGTGAGTCCAGATCTACACACACACACCACTGAGAGAGTGAGTCCAGATCTACACACACACACACACCACTGAGAGAGTGAGTCCAGATCAACACACACACACCACTGAGAGAGTGAGTCCAGATCTACACACACACACCACTGAGAGAGTGAGTCCAGATCTACACACACACACCACTGAGAGAGTGAGTCCAGATCAACACAAACACACACACACACACACACACACACCACTGAGAGAGTGAGTCCAGATCTACACACACACACACACCACTGAGAGAGTGACTCCAGATCTACACACACACATACCACTGAGAGAGTGAGTCCAGATCTACACACACACACACACCACTGAGAGAGTGAGTCCAGATCTACACACACACACCACTGAGAGAGTGAGTCCAGATCTACACACACACACACCACTGAGAGAGTGACTCCAGATCTACACACACACACACCACTGAGAGAGTGAGTCCAGATCTACACACACACACCACTGAGAGAGTGAGTCCAGATCTACACACACACACACACACCACTGAGAGAGTGAGTCCAGATCTACACACACATACACCACTGAGAGAGTGAGTCCAGATCTACACACACACACACACACCACTGAGAGAGTGAGTCCAGATCTACACACACATACACCACTGAGAGAGTGAGTCCAGATCTACACACACATACACCACTGAGAGAGTGAGTCCAGATCTACACACACACACACACCACTGAGAGAGTGAGTCCAGATCTACACACACACACACACCACTGAGAGAGTGAGTCCAGATCTACACACAAACACACCACTTAGAGAGTGAGTCCAGATCTACACACACACACACCACTGAGAGAGTGAGTCCAGATCTACACACACACACCACTGAGAGAGTGAGTCCAGATCTACACACACACACCACTGAGAGAGTGAGTCCAGATCTACACACACACACACCACTGAGAGAGTGAGTCCAGATCTACAGACACACACACCACTGAAAGAGTAAGTCCAGATCTACACACACACACACCACTGAGAGAGTAAGTCCAGATCTACACACACACCACTGAGAGAGTGAGTCCAGATCTACACACACACCACTGAGAGAGTGAGTCCAGACCTACACACACACCACTGAGAGAGTGAGTCCAGATCTACACACACACCACTGAGAGAGTGAGTCCAGATCAACACAAACACACACACACACACACACCACTGAGAGAGTGAGTCCAGATCTACACACACACCACTGAGAGAGTGAGTCCAGATCTACACACACACCACTGAGAGAGTGAGTCCAGACCTACACACACACCACTGAGAGAGTGAGTCCAGACCTACACACACACCACTGAGAGAGTGAGTCCAGACCTACACACACACCACTGAGAGAGTGAGTCCAGATCTACACACACACCACTGAGAGAGTGAGTCCAGATCTACACACACACCACTGAGAGAGTGAGTCCAGATCAACACAAACACACACACACACACACACCACTGAGAGAGTGAGTCCAGATCTACACACACACACACACCACTGAGAGAGTGACTCCAGATCTACACACACACACACACCACTGAGAGAGTGAGTCCAGATCTACACACACACACACCACTGAGAGAGTGACTCCAGATCTACACACACACACACCACTGAGAGAGTGAGTCCAGATCTACACACACACACCACTGAGAGAGTGAGTCCAGATCTACACACACACACACACACCACTGAGAGAGTGAGTCCAGATCTACACACACATACACCACTGAGAGAGTGAGTCCAGATCTACACACACATACACCACTGAGAGAGTGAGTCCAGATCTACACACACACCACTGAGAGAGTGAGTCCAGATCTACACACACACCACTGAGAGAGTGAGTCCAGATCTACACACACACCACTGAGAGAGTGAGTCCAGATCTACACACACACCACTGAGAGAGTGAGTCCAGATCTACACACACACCACTGAGAGAGTAAGTCCAGATCTACACACACACCACTGAGAGAGTGAGTCCAGATCTACACACACACCACTGAGAGAGTGAGTCCAGACCTACACACACACCACTGAGAGAGTGAGTCCAGATCTACACACACACCACTGAGAGAGTGAGTCCAGATCAACACAAACACACACACACACACACACCACTGAGAGAGTGAGTCCAGATCTACACACACACCACTGAGAGAGTGAGTCCAGATCTACACACACACCACTGAGAGAGTGAGTCCAGATCTACACACACACCACTGAGAGAGTAAGTCCAGATCTACACACACACCACTGAGAGAGTGAGTCCAGATCTACACACACACCACTGAGAGAGTGAGTCCAGACCTACACACACACCACTGAGAGAGTGAGTCCAGATCTACACACACACCACTGAGAGAGTGAGTCCAGACCTACACACACACCACTGAGAGAGTGAGTCCAGATCTACACACACACCACTGAGAGAGTGAGTCCAGATCTACACACACACCACTGAGAGAGTGAGTCCAGACCTACACACACACCACTGAGAGAGTGAGTCCAGACCTACACACACACCACTGAGAGAGTGAGTCCAGACCTACACACACACCACTGAGAGAGTGAGTCCAGATCTACACACACACCACTGAGAGAGTGAGTCCAGATCTACACACACACCACTGAGAGAGTGAGTCCAGATCAACACAAACACACACACACACCACTGAGAGAGTGAGTCCAGATCTACACACACACACACACCACTGAGAGAGTGACTCCAGATCTACACACACACACCACTGAGAGAGTGAGTCCAGATCTACACACACACACACCACTGAGAGAGTGACTCCAGATCTACACACACACACACCACTGAGAGAGTGAGTCCAGATCTACACACACACACCACTGAGAGAGTGAGTCCAGATCTACACACACACACACACCACTGAGAGAGTGAGTCCAGATCTACACACACATACACCACTGAGAGAGTGAGTCCAGATCTACACACACATACACCACTGAGAGAGTGAGTCCAGATCTACACACACACACACACCACTGAGAGAGTGAGTCCAGATCTACACACACACACACACCACTGAGAGAGTGAGTCCAGATCTACACACAAACACACCACTTAGAGAGTGAGTCCAGATCTACACACACACACACCACTGAGAGAGTGAGTCCAGATCTACACACACACACCACTGAGAGAGTGAGTCCAGATCTACACACACACACACCACTGAAAGAGTAAGTCCAGATCTACACACACACACACACCACTGAGAGAGTGAGTCCAGATCTACACACACACACACACACCACTGAGAGAGTGAGTCCAGATCAACACACACAGACCACTGAGAGAGTGAGTCCAGATCAACACACACACACACACACACACACACCACTTAGAGAGTGAGTCCAGATCTACACACACACACCACTGAGAGAGTGAGTCCAGATCTACACACACACCACTGAGAGAGTGAGTCCAGATCAGCACACACACACACCACTGAGAGAGTGAGTCCAGATCTACACACACACACACACCACTGAGAGAGTGAGTCCAGATGTACACACACCACTGAAAGAGTGAGTCCAGATCTACACACACACCACTGAGAAAGTGAGTCCAGATCTACACACACTCACACCACTGAGAGAGTGAGTCCAGATCAACACACACACACCACTGAGAGAGTGAGTCCAGATCTACACACACACAGACACACACACACCACTGAGAGAGTGAGTCCAGATGTACACACACACACCACTTAGAGAGTGAGTCCAGATCTACACACACACACCACTGAGAGAGTGAGTCCAGATCAACACACACACCACTTAGAGAGTGAGTCCAGATCAACACACACACACCACTTAGAGAGTGAGTCCAGATCTACACACACACACACCACTGAGAGAGTGAGTCCAGATCTACACACACACACACACACCACTGAGAGAGTGAGTCTAGATCTACACACACACACCACTGAGAGAGTGAGTCCAGATCAACACACACACACAGACACCACTGAGAGAGTGAGTCCAGATCAGCACACACACCACTTAGAGAGTGAGTTCAGATCTACACACACACACACCACTGAGAGAGTGGGTCCAGATCTACACACACACACACACAC
The DNA here is from genome assembly GCF_023724105.1 of Carassius gibelio. Taxonomy (NCBI): domain Eukaryota; kingdom Metazoa; phylum Chordata; class Actinopteri; order Cypriniformes; family Cyprinidae; genus Carassius; species Carassius gibelio. Next base: position 228,473 of record NC_068380.1, on the reverse strand, counting down.
ACCATTGAGAGAGTAAGTCCAGATCTACACACACACCACTGAGAGAGTAAGTCCAGATCTACACACACACACCACTGAGAGAGTGAGTCCAGATCTACACACACACACCACTGAGAGAGTGAGTCCAGATCTACACACACACCACTGAGAGAGTGAGTCCAGATCAACACACACACAGACCACTGAGAGAGTGAGTCCAGATCAACACACACACACACCACTTAGAGAGTGAGTCCAGATCTACACACACACACCACTGAGAGAGTGAGTCCAGATCTACACACACACACACACCACTGAGAGAGTGAGTCCAGATCAACACACACACACCACTGAGAGAGTGAGTCCAGATCTACACACACACACCACTGAGAGAGTGAGTCCAGATCTACACACACACACCACTGAGAGAGTGAGTCCAGATCAACACAAACACACACACACACACACACACACCACTGAGAGAGTGAGTCCAGATCTACACACACACACACACCACTGAGAGAGTGACTCCAGATCTACACACACACATACCACTGAGAGAGTGAGTCCAGATCTACACACACACACACACCACTGAGAGAGTGAGTCCAGATCTACACACACACACCACTGAGAGAGTGAGTCCAGATCTACACACACACACACCACTGAGAGAGTGACTCCAGATCTACACACACACACACCACTGAGAGAGTGAGTCCAGATCTACACACACACACCACTGAGAGAGTGAGTCCAGATCTACACACACACACACACACCACTGAGAGAGTGAGTCCAGATCTACACACACATACACCACTGAGAGAGTGAGTCCAGATCTACACACACACACACACACCACTGAGAGAGTGAGTCCAGATCTACACACACATACACCACTGAGAGAGTGAGTCCAGATCTACACACACATACACCACTGAGAGAGTGAGTCCAGATCTACACACACACACACACCACTGAGAGAGTGAGTCCAGATCTACACACACACACACACCACTGAGAGAGTGAGTCCAGATCTACACACAAACACACCACTTAGAGAGTGAGTCCAGATCTACACACACACACACCACTGAGAGAGTGAGTCCAGATCTACACACACACACCACTGAGAGAGTGAGTCCAGATCTACACACACACACCACTGAGAGAGTGAGTCCAGATCTACACACACACACACCACTGAGAGAGTGAGTCCAGATCTACAGACACACACACCACTGAAAGAGTAAGTCCAGATCTACACACACACACACCACTGAGAGAGTGAGTCCAGATCTACACACACCACTGAGAGAGTGAGTCCAGATCAACACACACACAGACCACTGAGAGAGTGAGTCCAGATCAACACACACACACACACACACCACTTAGAGAGTGAGTCCAGGTCTACACACACACACCACTGAGAGAGTGAGTCCAGATCTACACACACACCACTGAGAGAGTGAGTCCAGATCTACACACACACCACTGAGAGAGTGAGTCCAGATCAGCACACACACACACACACACACACCACTGAGATCTACCAGATCTACACACACACACACACCACTGAGAGAGTGAGTCCAGATCAGCACACACACACACCACTGAGAGAGTGAGTCCAGATCTACACACACACACACACACACACACACACCACTGAGAGAGTGAGTCCAGATGTACACACACACACACCACTGAAAGAGTGAGTCCAGATCTACACACACACACACACCACTGAGAGAGTGAGTCCAGATCTACACACACTCACACCACTGAGAGAGTGAGTCCAGATCAACACACACACACCACTGAGAGAGTGAGTCCAGATCTACACACACACAGACACACACACACCACTGAGAGAGTGAGTCCAGATGTACACATACACACCACTTAGAGAGTGAGTCCAGATCTACACACACACACCACTGAGAGAGTGAGTCCAGATCAACACACACACCACTTAGAGAGTGAGTCCAGATCAACACACACACACACACACACCACTTAGAGAGTGAGTCCAGATCTACACACACACACACCACTGAGAGAGTGAGTCCAGATCTACACACACACACACACACCACTGAGAGAGTGAGTCTAGATCTACACACACACACCACTGAGAGAGTGAGTCCAGATCAACACACACACACAGACACCACTGAGAGAGTGAGTCCAGATCAGCACACACACCACTTAGAGAGTGAGTTCAGATCTACACACACACACACCACTGAGAGAGTGAGTTCAGATCTACACACACACACACCACTGAGAGAGTGGGTCCAGATCTACACACACACACCATTGAGAGAGTAAGTCCAGATCTACACACACACCACTGAGAGAGTAAGTCCAGATCTACACACACACACCACTGAGAGAGTGAGTCCAGATCTACACACACACACCACTGAGAGAGTGAGTCCAGATCTACACACACACCACTGAGAGAGTGAGTCCAGATCAACACACACACAGACCACTGAGAGAGTGAGTCCAGATCAACACACACACACACACCACTTAGAGAGTGAGTCCAGATCTACACACACACACCACTGAGAGAGTGAGTCCAGATCTACACACACACACACACCACTGAGAGAGTGAGTCCAGATCTACACACACACACCACTGAGAGAGTGAGTCCAGATCTACACACACACACACACCACTGAGAGAGTGAGTCCAGATCAACACACACACACCACTGAGAGAGTGAGTCCAGATCAACACACACCACTTAGAGAGTGAGTCCAGATCAACACACACACACACACACACACACCACTTAGAGAGTGAGTCCAGATCTACACACACACACACCACTGAGAGAGTGAGTCCAGATCTACACACACACCACTGAGAGAGTGAGTCTAGATCTACACACACACACCACTGAGAGAGTGAGTCCAGATCAACACACACACACAGACACCACTGAGAGAGTGAGTCCAGATCAGCACACACACCACTTAGAGAGTGAGTTCAGATCAACACACACACACACACCACTTAGAGAGTGAGTCCAGATCTACACACACACACCACTGAGAGAGTGAGTCCAGATCTACACACACACACACACCACTGAGAGAGTGAGTCCAGATCAACACACACACACCACTGAGAGAGTGAGTCCAGATCTACACACACACACCACTGGGAGAGTGAATCCAGATCTACACACACACACCACTGATAGAGTGAGTCCAGATCAACACACACACACCACTGAGAGAGTGAGTCCAGATCTACACACGCACACACACACACCACTGAGAGAGTGAGTCCAGATGTACACACACACACACACACCACTTAGAGAGTGAGTCCAGATCTACACACACACACCACTGAGAGAGTGAGTCCAGATCAACACACACACACACCACTTAGAGAGTGAGTCCAGATCAACACACACACACACCATTTAGAGAGTGAGTCCAGATCTACACACACACACACCACTGAGAGAGTGAGTCCAGATCTACACACACACACACACACCACTGAGAGAGTGAGTCTAGATCTACACACACACACCACTGAGAGAGTGAGTCCAGATCAACACACACACCACCACTGAGAGAGTGAGTCCAGATCAGCACACACACCACTTAGAGAGTGAGTTCAGATCTACACACACACACCACTGAGAGAGTGGGTCCAGATCTACACACACACACACCATTGAGAGAGTAAGTCCAGATCTATACACACACACACCACTGAGAGAGTAAGTCCAGATCTATACACACACACACCACTGAGAGAGTAAGTCCAGATCTACACACACACCACTGAGAGAGTGAGTCCAGATCTACACACACACACCACTGAGAGAGTGAGTCCAGATCTACACACACACACCACTGAGAGAGTGAGTCCAGATCTACACACACACCACTGAGAGAGTGAGTCCAGATCAACACACACACAGACCACTGAGAGAGTGAGTCCAGATCAACACACACACACACCACTTAGAGAGTGAGTCCAGATCTACACACACACACCCCACTGAGAGAGTGAGTCCAGATCTATACACACACACACACACACCACTGAGAGAGTGAGTCCAGATCAACACACACACACCACTGAGAGAGTGAGTCCAGATCAGCACACACACACACACACCACTGAGAAAGTGAGTCCAGATCTACACACACACACACCACTGAGAGAGTGAGTCCAGATCAACACACACACACCACTGAGAGAGTGAGTCCAGATCTACACACACACACACACCACTGAGAGAGTGAGTCCAGATCAACACACACACACACACCACAAAGAGAGTGAGTCTAGATCTACACACACACACCACTGAGAGAGTGAGTCCAGATCTACACACACACACACACTACTGAGAGAGTGAGTCCAGATCAGCACACACACACCACTGAGAGAGTGAGTCCAGATCAGCACACACACACACCACTGAAAGAGTGAGTCCAGATCTACACACACACACCACTGAGAGAGTGAGTCCAGATCTACACACACACACCACTGAGAGAGTGAGTCCAGATCTACACACACACCACTGAGAGAGTGAGTCCAGATCAACACACACACAGACCACTGAGAGAGTGAGTCCAGATCAACACACACACCACTTAGAGAGTGAGTCCAGATCTACACACACACACCACTGAGAGAGTGACTCCAGATCTATACACACACACACACACACCACTGAGAGAGTGAGTCCAGATCAACACACACACACCACTGAGAGAGTGAGTCCAGATCAGCACACACACACACCACTGAGAGAGTGAGTCCAGATCTACACACACACACACCACTGAGAGAGTGAGTCCAGATCTACACACACACACACACCACTGAGAGAGTGAGTCCAGATCAACACACACACACACCACAAAGAGAGTGAGTCCAGATCTACACACACACACCACTGAGAGAGTGAGTCCAGATCTACACACACACACACACACACACACACACACACACTACTGAGAGAGTGAGTCCAGATCAGCACACACACACCACTGAGAGAGTGAGTCCAGATCAGCACACACACACACACCACTGAGAGAGTGAGTCCAGATCTACACACACACACACCACTGAGAGAGTGAGTCCAGATCTACACACACACACACACCACTGAGAGAGTGAGTCCAGATCAGCACACACACACACCACTGAGAGAGTGAGTCCAGATCTACACACACACACACCACTGAGAGAGTGAGTCCAGATCTACACACACACACCACTGAGAGAGTGAGTCCAGATCTACACACACACACACACACAACCCACTGAGAGAGTGAGTCCAGATCTACACACACACACCACTGAGAGAGTGAGTCCAGATCTACACACACACACACACACCACTGAGAGAGTGAGTCCAGATCTACACACACAGACACACACACACACACACACACACACACACACACACACACCACT
>NC_068380.1:213010-218010 GCF_023724105.1 Carassius gibelio | reverse complement strand
TCTGAAGATCCAGACCTGTTTAGGCTGTGAACTTTTCTTTTACTGGTTTAGAACAAGTCTTTTAGATGAACAATACAAACATTTATCCTTGTTTTTTCACCAAAACTATTCTGACATTTAATCCTGCAAAATAAAAGTCAGGAAAATCTTAATTATTATTATTTTATTTTTTTGACGTCTGTATTTGTGTTTTTGATTCATCATCAGGTTTATTTGGCTCGTATAGTCTGATAGAATGAGAATATGGAGGAAAACTGTTTTTTTTTATTCAGAGACTCAAACTGAGCAAAAATATGAATTTGCTGCAGATGCTGATATTTCTAAGATGAATTCTGATGTAAATCAGTGATGTTTCTAACAGTAGAGCAGATACTGATGTAAACGGATGTAAATATGAGTCTGTGCTCTATATCTCCAGTGATGTGTTGAGATGTTAATGATCCGCACATATAACACAGAGACTGAGAGCTGAAGAAATCAAGGCTCTTCAGAAGATGTGAGATGTTCTGGAGGCTTGTGAAGATCATTCCTCCGCTGAGGAACAGTGAAAGTAAAGCTTCTGGAAACAAACGCTCCTCAAAAGATCCTGAGGATCAGATTTGAGACTCTAAAACATGATTGATGGAGAATCAAGTAAAGCTGAGCTGCTTCAGTCCAGGAAGAGTTCATCTGGAGATATTCTGACCTTTACTTGATCAGAATCTCTAAACCGTGATCAGACAGAAGTTGTGAGGTGGGTTTTGATGATAATGAATGTGTGAGATGAGAGTATCTCGGTGAGAGCGTCTGAGTGTTGAGCTCTTCCTCGAGTGACTCCAGCAGCAGACGTTCAGTTAGCTGCTTATTCTAAGATGTTTATTGTTAGTCACATCCTTTATTTTCATGCCGTTCATCATCAGCTGAAGATTGATGAGCAAAAAGCATTTTGTAATCTGTGGAGGAATCAAACATGGACTGCTGGAGTGTTCTAGAGGAACGCGAGACCTTCAGAGCGGGTCGGATCTCTTTCTCTTCTCTGCGTGTAATTAACACACACACACACACACACACACTGAGGTCGTCCTGTCGTGTAGCAATCAGTGTTTGTTTTAACAGTGAATCCGAAACCCAAACTGACACCGTGTGGAATTAAACGGCACTTCCTGTGAAAACACGGCTCTGTGTCACGAGGGTCCGGAGGAACGCTGCCCAGCAGCTCAGCATCAGCTCACAGCATCAACTCTAATTACTCACATTGACCTGCGTGCTCCAGCAGCAATTACCTCCAATCACAAGCAGATGCTCGTCACTCTCGTTTCACTTTCTCATACATCTGGAGCTCGGCGCTCAGGAGAAGTGTGTGTGTGTGAGAGAGAGAGAGAGAGATAGAGAGAGAGTGTGTGTGTGTGTGTGTGTGTGTGTGTGAGAGAGAGAGAGTGTATGAGTGTGTGTGAGAGAGAGAGTGTATGAGTGTGTGTGAAAGTGAGAGTGTGTGTGTGTGTGTGAGACACTCTTACACACACACACACTCTCTCTCTCTCATACACACACACACTCTCTCTCTCTTTCTCTCTCTCTCTCTCTGACACACACACACACACACGTTTGTTTTTGTGTAAAGTGTGTTCATCCCATAGGTGTAATGGTTTTTATACTGTACAAACTATATTCTATGTCCCTTCACCAACCCTACACCTAACCCTAACCCTCACAGGAAACTTTGTGCATTTTTACTTTCTCAAAAAAACTCATTCTGTATGATTTATAAGTGTTTTGAAAAATGGGGACATGGGTTATGTTCTCATAAGTCACCCTCTCCTTGTAATACCTGTGTCATACCCATGTCATTATACAGAGTTGTGTCCTGATATGATACACACAAAGACACACACACACACTCTCTCTCTCACTCACTCACTCACTCACTCACTCTCTCTCTCTCTCTCACACACACACACACACACACACTCTCTCTCACTCACTCACTCATTCTCACACACACACACACACACACACACACACACACTGTATTAATACTGTGTGAACATGGCCTAACTGCACAGATCTTTTCAGACTGTAACTATTCACACTTTAACTTCCATTCATACGCAAACAAATGTACCAGACAGGAAACAAGTTCAAGCTAAATTTCCTGTATTCCTAAGTTCATATTTTCTAATTTTATATTATCACTAAAGATATTGCAATAATATTGATAATATTTGGTGTATTGCCCATTGTCAGAGAAACTAAAGCACATCGGAACAGAATGCACAAACTCATACGGAGCAGAAATATGACACGACACGCATCAATGTGTGGCCATAAAACTGGATTTCCAGCTATTAACATAAATATATTAGTATTGATCAGTCAGGGGCATAAATGTGATGATCGATCAGGGCCCTCTAATCTGTAAATGTGATTAATTGGGGAAATCCTGTTTCTGAAGGAGCTGCAGCAATTACCATCTTCAAACAGAAACACAGCTGATCAGACACTTTCTGCTGTTAGTAACACACACACACTCATATACACACATATTCACACACACTCACACACGTTTGTTTTTGTGTAAAGTGTGTTCATCCCATAGGTGTAATGGTTTTTATTCTGTACAAACTGTATATTCTATGGCCCTTCACCAACCCTACACCTAACCCTAACCCTCACAGGAAACTTTGTGCATTTTTACTTTCTCAAAAAAACTCATTCTGTATGATTTATAAGTGTTTTGAAAAATGGGGACATGGGTTATGTCCTCATAAGTCACCCTCTCCTTGTAATACCTGTGTCATACCCATGTCATTATACAGAGTTGTGTCCTGATATGATACAAAAACAAGAGCGCACACACACACACACACACACTCACTCACTCATATACACATACATTCACACACACACACACTCATACTGTATACACACACATTCTCACACACACACAACACTCACTCATACACACATTCACACACACACTCACTCATATACACACATTCTCACACACACACACATTCACTCATATATATACACACACACTCACTCATATACACACATATTCACACATTCACTAACGCACTCAATTCAATTAAAGTTTATTTGTATAGCGCTTTTTACAATACAAATTGCAAAACAACTTTAACAAATTATGTTCCTACAATATTTGTGAAGTGGTGACTGTCAGTTTATGTACGGAAAAATTAATTAAAGATGTAATCAAACAGACCATGAACACTATTAACAGCAGTTATTATATGATGCAGTCACACTTGTAGCAATATTTGTTAGTTCTGTTTGTTGATTCAGGGTCAGCATCATCTGGGGTCCTCTGAGGGTCAGCATCATCTCTTCTCAGGTGTTCTGGATCCACGGCATGAAGATCCCAGCAGAAACAGAGAAACACATAGAGACATCATTAGCATAGCTGCTGATCCAACAAAGTAAAATTAATCAGTTTAACCCAAGCTAAAGAATAAGTGCGCATTTGATCAGATATAACTGCAGTCCAAGATTATGAGATACATTATTTGAATGCTTGACGAAAGAGATGTGTTTTTTAATCTAGATTTAAACAGAGAGAGTGTGTCGGAACGCCGAACATTATCAGGAAGGCTATTCCAGAGTTTGGGAGCCAAATGTGAGAAAGCTCTACCTCCTTTAGTGGACTTTGCTATCCTAGGAACTACCAAAAGTCCAGCGTTTTGTGACCTTAGGGAGCGTGATGGGTTGTAGCGTGGTAGAAGGGGCTAGTTAGGTACGCGGGAGCTAAACCATTTAGGGCCTTCTAGGTAAGTAATGATAATTTGTAACTGATACGGAACTTAAGATTCTAGGATGAGATGGAGACTCCCTGTGCGAGCACATGCGAGTAACTGGTGGACTTGTCGGTGAATGGTGGATGGTAGATTCGTGAGAAGAATTGGACTTACAGGAGAAGAATTGGACTTACGGGACGCATCATCAGTAGTGTTCCTCTGGGTCATGGGGTGTTTCGGCCTTTGACACTATACACCCTCCCCAGAGGCGGCCAGCTCTAGGATGATCAGACCTCAGCTTGCGTCCCAAGTCCAATTAGCCATGAGAGTCACCTTGTTGCCAAGCGGCGGACATCTCAGGGGACTTTGCATGGCAGAGACGTCCTGTTCCCTGAGTCAAGCCGAAGCAGACTTATCTCCTGGCACACTACTTGGGGGCCCAGCTGGGGTCGTTCCCCTTCAGCCAGAGCCACTGGCTGCTTCTCTCTGCTGCCTCTGATGCAGCTTTAACGGCTGTGCACTGGTTCTGGCCCTTAACTCCCAGATTCCTCAGCAGTTTTATGGTGGATGTTTCCACAAACCCTCTGCACCCAACCTCCACTGGGCGGACTTCCACGTTCCAGCCACAATGTTTTGCTCCGGTGGCTAGGTCGGCATACCGCAGGTGCTTCCGCTCATATGCTTCCTCCATGGAATCCTCCCAGGGTACGGTGAGTTCGATTATGTATACATTCTTTATGGAGGGGGATCAGAGCACCAAGTCAGGCCTCAAGGAGGTAGTGGCAATCTCTGAGGGGAATACCAGCTGTTTACCAATGTCTGCCAGCATTTTCCAGTCGCATGCTAGGCACAGCTGGTTTCTCTGATGGTGTGGAGTTGCACCTGGCAGCTTTAGCCCCTTCACGGACGAAGGCAGTTACCCATGGTTTTGTTGAGGTGTTAGGCATTGGCAAAGACAGGGCATTGATGCTCGGATCGGTTTTTCTCCAGTGTGGCAGCAAGGCTCTTCAGAACTTGGTTGTGGCGCCAAGTATATCATCCTTGGGTAAGGCTGGTTTTACACCCGGTGAGTATGTGCCGGAGGGAGGCTGGCCTGGAGCACAGGATGCACCCAGGATCTTCACCAAACCACTGATGGAGATTAGTTGGTGTTGGGAGGACATCATATACGGCTCTGATGGTAAAGCTCAAATCCCTCGCTTCCATGGCCCATACATCCTTCCAACTCAGCCTCCTCCTTTTGGCACACTCCCACCATGTCCACCG